>NW_004797899.1:365835-384377 GCF_000002075.1 Aplysia californica | reverse complement strand
GGGGAGGGGGGATGGCGGGGGAGGGAAGTTCGGTGAAATATTTACGTTCCAAATATTGAGTTTGGTTTTGATTTATTTTGCTTTGGTTTAGTTTTCGTTCACACTCATTTTCCGATAACGTTGTAGCTGATGTTGCCGTTCTGTATGTACTTACTGGACAGTGTATAAGGGTTTCCAATCCATGTGGGGCGGTTATTGTTTTGGGTTTGTTTGTGGGTTTTTTTTCTTAGCAGGTGTGTGGGGGGGGGGTGGCCATGATGTCATGAGCAAGATATGGTTTTGATTAGTTTTTATCAAATCAGTGTCAGTAAGACCAAAGTTATAAGTGTCAGTAGGAGGTTGCAGATTCCTACAACCAGATCAAAAGGTCCCGGCTAAAATAAACGAACGGGTGGACAGCATCATCTCAGAGGACGGCAAGCTAGACTGAAAAATTGGGACAATATGCAGGAATGGGAACCATTAATAATGAACACAAAAGCAAACATCTTCTATGCTCTTGTGTGTGGCGGCGTGGTGAAATCAGGCGCTCGTCAAAATAAATATATCAGAGAAACAGGAATTTTCCCGCCAGTTTGGAAAAAAATTTTTTACGAATTTTTATTTTTAGCTTAATCTCTTTTATGTCAATATAAAAACACATTTCCATGTGAATATTACTGAAAAACATCAATTAAAAGTACAAAGTATGTCATTTTTCTGTTTTCTAGGACTCTTTCACTATTGGAGATTTCAAACTTTGGCGACCATTTTCTCAGTAATTTCAAAAATGAAACAAGGCGATCCAACTTCCTTCAATTAAAAGAATCTTGAGTTCTAATCAAGATAGACGGATATTTATTTTTTTGAAAGCAAGGCAAATAAACCAGCTTTCAGATGTTACCGTACCAATTACTTCACATACCCAAAGTTGACGAACTCCTCATTCCACTGCATCGTGATACATTTGTACTGACACCCACATACCATTGACAGACTTAGTCCCAAGCAAAACTACTGTGGGGAGCTAGGTTACCTATGAAATGAAATACTACAAGAGAGAAAGAAAAAAGGCCATACAAACGTTATCAGGAACGGGGTCAGCGGTGACGAAGTAAGAAACACACCCGTCCTGCAACTACAATTTATTGGACAGCAGTGAACAAAGTGGTTTGGCCATCTGAATAGAAAGCCCCCCGAACAGCCATCGATTCGTGCTTGCAGCACCAGATGCTCGGGCAAGACAGCAAGAGGAAGACCACGGCAACTGGGACGACTCCAAGACAGACACACTCAGAACACACGAACTTCCTCCTGGAGACCACTAGCAAGGATGCAGACAGACGACTAAATTAATCTTCCCACGACGCCCACCGGTATCAAAGAGAGGAAAATGTATAAGTAAAATAAGTGTAAAAGGGGAGATCTCAACTTTCACCCTTTTCAGAATAGTTCATGTTTTCTTTTCAGAAAGGAGTTACTGGATATACAAACTTCGTTTCTCCATTTAAAAAAAATGTATCCTGGTGTTTTTGTAATGTGTTGAGCTTTACTCGAGAACGATGTATTATACTCAGTCGGATAAGAACTTTTTACGGCAGGGCGTTCGCATGTATCTTTTTTTTTTTTGGTTTATTCATTTTTTTTCTTTGTATTTTTTCGAGTAAAGCCACCAGAAATAGGGGTAATAATTAGTCAAAAGAACGGAATACAATAGGAGAATAAGTAAGAGGAGGATTCCCATAAAAAAGGGAATCGACAGAGTTGAATAGACCCTACAACATGACGATCGAAAAGGCATACCACATCTATATCTATCTATCTATCTATCTATCTATCTATCTATCTATCTATCTATCTATCTATCTATCTATCTATCTCTTGCCATCACTATTCTGAGAAAGAAATAAAAGTAAATGGTTTTAGTTTATTTCGACAGGATTTTGTAATTTTCATCAGCTCAAGAGAGATTTGGAGTTATTATTTAAGACGATTAACATCCTGTATGCTGTCGTTCTCAACCGGCAAATCCTTTTGATTAATGAAAATGATGTGTTTGTTCCGAGTCTTTACCCTATTTCGAAATCGTTCTTTTATTCCAAATTGGGTTTTATGGATCTGAGATTTCATAGAATGCGTGTTCAATTAAGTACAGTAATGTCAGAGAAACAGAAATGTTAACTCAAAAGGCGAACGCTGTCACTTACCAGCTCACACCCCTCCTATCCCATTCAAACACCTCTTTGGACACAAAGAAAGACAGTTTATCCCCTCAATATTCATACCAACATTATGCTACCAGTACCAGACCTGACATTAAATAAAACCTATGAACCCAAAATCACTGCCTGCGAAAGGAACTGTCTCTGCAAAACCCTTAACATCATAAGACGAGACAGGCAGAGAAATGAAGAAGTAGGAGCAGCTACTGGCATTACATAGAAAGACAGAGAATAAAATGGGTTGACCATAATCTGTTACGTATGTCACCTAGCCTGCCTCGAGAGCCTACAACAAAAAGCACTGAGACTATAAAGGAAGAAGAAGGCCACGCAAAAGATGGATCGAGGGTGTCAAGGAAACCCTAAGAAAACATAATATCAGAACTGAAAGCGCTGCGGAATTGGCCTACCTGAGAAGACTACATCTCCCCTCGACACTTAAAGTCAACAGAGGATGAAAAAAACAAAGTAAGTAATGTCAGCTAGCAAATCTCGGTGTGTTTCTCAAATCATAATTAACCAGTGCCGCCCTAGTCTCCATTGTCTAAGGAAAACAAAATGCAAATAATTTACAAATATAAGTCACACTAAAGTGTCCTAATTGCTGTTTAATCAGCAATACAAAATAATATATATAATAATATTTTTACAACTTTTTCTAGACCAAGCACTCTCTCAAATGGCAATCACCATCCCATGCATAAAAAAAGAGTATACGCTACATTCCAGTGAACAAAACGTTGCACTGGGTCGGAACAAAAAGTAGTACGAAAAGAAAACAGTTCTGGCGAAAGAGGTTATAAATAGAACTATCATAACCTTCTTGATTCTGACAGAAAAGGGTGACAGCTCTTCTCATTGTTATGTAGACATATAACGTGCTCTGGTGGGGCTTGCTCATTCTTTCACATTTGGCGTCCTTGTCTCTCCTCCTTTTCGTGCGTTTGTTACTCTCTTGTATCACCACTAATCTTTGGAACTTATATGATCTATTTGTGGTGCAATTGCCGTGAAGCCTTAACTAAGACAAAAAAAGCTATAATGCACACTTCAAAGGGAAAAAAACGAGTGGATACAAACGTAAACAAACTACCAAAGCAGTTTTCTCACTATGTATCGTTTTGTCTAAGGCTTCTCAAACATGCTTGTTGAAAAATACTTAATGTAACTGTATCTTAAAATCGCATGAGACTTCCAATGGTAGAAATGGAAAGGTTGGTAATGGGGTACAAAAATAAGTTAAATTTTGAAGTTCATAGACTAAAATTAAGGTCGTAATACTTCTTGTTAAGCATACGTAAACAATCTACTAAGTGACTCCTATTAAAAAAAAATATACTGAGGGTTTTACATTTTAAGGGAAGGGGTACTAATGATAGTTTAGTCCTTTATAAAAAGGGAAAGTATCCCAACTTTTTACCACTATCACAAATTATTTTCATGTAACAATTTGTGTGTTTTAAATTATTTTTCCGTTTTTTATTTTTTTCTTTTAATAAAAAAGCACCGGCTTGAGTGTTTGAGTGGAAATGGAGAGGTGGGGATGGGATGGCTGTAAATAGAGGGTGAAAATCAGTGAATCTAAATTGAACAACTTTTTATGTTTTGGATCTTCCATTATTGTATTCATCACTCACCGGGAGTCATATCTCACGTTATATATCACTCACCAGGAGTCATATCTTACGTTATATTGCAGACAAGAAACCTTTTATAACACCAGTGCAGCGCCCCCTTTTTTTACAAAGTTGACAGAACACCCACACTAGACATAGATTTGAGAGAAACGAATGATCTAGGGTTATTATATGATTGTCCAACAGTTGTGAGGTAAAAGATGATCCCGTGGGCCTTATGGCATTGGGTCTGGGAACAAAAACATTTGTCCTATTTTCGCTTAGAGACTAACAATTCTCAGTGCAATCATTCTCCTATCTACCATCTCCATCTCTCTTTCTCTCTCTACTAACCCCATCTCTATCTATCTATCTATCTATCTATCTATCTATCTATCTATCTATCTATCTATCTATCCATCTATCTATCTATCTATCTATCTATCTATCTATCTATCGTTCTCTCTTTCTCTCTTTCTCTTTTCTCTATATCTTTCTGTTTCTCTCTGATTCTCTCATTTTGTCACTCTCTCCCTCACTGTCTTCCCCTGCACCACTCTCATTCCGTCTCTCTCTGTCTTTGTCTGTCCGTTTGTCTGTCTGTCTGTCTCTCGGTCTCCTTTCCTCCCTCCCCACCCCCTCTCTCTCTCTCTCTCTCTCTCTCTCTCTCTCTCTCTCTCTCTCTCTCTCTCTCTCTCTCTCTGTGTTCTCAGACACCTCCTTTTCGTCACAGAAACAAAAAAATGCTTGCTTGAGTAATTGGGTAATCAGTCGTGCTTGTCCAGAGGGCCTGAAAGACACGCAATATAAATGTACCAGCAATACAAAATGTAAATTGAGGTGGCAAATTGGAACAAATAGGGGTCATTCTATATTTTTTAAAATGTTTTTTAAAAATAATGACACACATAACGCGGAAGAGATGGCCTACTAAAAAAAAATCTTAACAGTGACAGGATCGTGCGGGTGATTCGAGGGCGCCACTGGAAGGTTCTACTTCTTTTGTTTTGTCTTTGTAAAGTGTTTTACGGCGCTCACAACTGCATAAGGTCATATGAGCGCGCGGACCACACCTAATATTTTCCGTTGGTAGGAAATTTTGAATTTTGCCCGGGTGGAGGCCGAAGCCTACTCTTATGGACTACTTCTTTACTTTCTCTCTGTTGATTCCGTCTGCCTGTATTACCTTTCCCCTGCAGTAACTGACAATTATTGTGTCGATGTTCTTATGTTTACTCAAAGAAACAAAGAAAGAAAGCCGGTGTTTTTTACTCTTTTAGAGGCAACATTCATCCCGACATCTAAATTAAAACAAGAAAAGAATCAGAAAAAAAAATCACTGTTTCAATTTTTTTTCAGAAGGCCATCATCTTCTCATTAAGTGTATCACGACACTTTCAATTTTCATGGAATGGCCCTATCAATTTAGAATCAACTGCTAGAGAGGCTGAGGTTTATTGCACATCGGCGCTGGTTACAACCCATAATGTCACCGTAACAAACCACGGCTCACACCCTATACCTTCATTCTATCGCCCACATTAACCACATTATAGTGCTGTCAAAAATTCTTGGCGCATGTATCCTCAAATGTCTCTTTAACGAGTGAATCAATGTCACCCATGCATTGTACAGCAGTTTGTATCAATTTGTCTTAACTTAATCATATTTTCCCACAACAATTGAGGCTTAATTTTAAAATTCTTCTTCAGAAATTTAATGTATATAAAATACTTAATTCTCCGTCACGCCGAAAATGGGATTGTTCACAGCACTCCCCGCTTCTCACACACATTTTGCATACGCATGTGGCCTATGTCACTGCTAACCCATTACACTTTTTACTTGCAAAACTTTTTACAAGAAATTATTTTTATAGTGAACACATTTTTGCACTAAAGGTTCTCAAAACATACGTTCAATAAACATAATGTCACAATTAGAAAAAAAAAATGACCGACTTGCTTTTAAAAGCCGCCGAAACAACCAACTGGACATTTTTTTTTATTAGTATGTATTTAGGAATGTTCTAGAATACACCTGGCTGGTGTTAACAGGAATATTGATCTCTTAAGACAAAACTGATACAATACATTGTGCAATAACTGGATAGCCTATGTTTGATAGTTTAGGAAATATTTGACAATAAGTTACGCCACAAATTTTTGACTGCACTTTTATATAACACGTAGTACCATTGACATGCATTACTATGGAAGGTATTTTCCAACAACTTGCACCAATGATTGTGTTTTCAGTATCATTGATGTTTTCGGTTTTCTACACGCATCTTGATACGGTAAACAGTAGCTCTGAGTACATGACAATGTACTGTCAAAATGTGTTTTAGTTACGGATGATTTTGAGTGGAAATCGTAGCGTCAAAGAATGGACCGCGGCATGAATGGTTGGGGAAAAATAAAAGTAAAAATACACTGTCAAATACCACAGTCCGGCACAAATCAAATTCAGCACCTTGTCTGGAATTAATTTACTTGAGCTCCTGCTATGCGCATACAATGGGGCCTACCATCGCTTTGGGACCACATTTGGGGCACCTGACGTCATGTGCAAAAAACACTGTAAACTATTTTGAAAATGAGAGGTTCAAATATTATTTTACTCATTTTCCTTGACCTCAGTGCCGAAATTGAGGAGAAGTAATTTCTATAAAATACACTGCACACCAATTTGATGTATTTTAATTTCACTCGCATCTTTTTGGTCATATATACAATATGTATTGACCAAGAACGCATCTCAACGACAATATTTTCCAACAATATGGTATTGAATTGGTTATAATGAAATAATAATAATGTGGATAATTTCTATAGCGCCCACTCCCGTGTATACACAGCTCTAGGCGCTTTACATAAATGCATGCACGAACAATATAACCACACGCACACACGCACACACACAGACACACACACACATACACAGTCATGCACACATTACACGCACAAACGTGCACACATATGCACGCCAAACTCACACACACACATGCACACACAAACCCACATAACCCACACATAAGCACACCCACACACACATACACACACACACACACAAACACAAACGCATCTACTTGCTTATCACACACGCACACTTACACATCATTCCAAATAAGATCATACACATACAATAATAAAATAATATACACAATGCAATTCGCAAAGTACATAAATGGATACATTGTCATTTATATAACATTGCACTGAACATGAACCTACTGATATAAAAATGATGTAATTAAATGTGTCTTTAAAGATATTCTAAATTTTGACTCAGATATTGTATGTCTCAAGAGTTAGGGAGTTCCAAACTGGAGGAGCAAGGTGGGCAAACGATCTCTCAGCTAATTTTTTACCTCCTGTTCTAGGAACTCTTAAAAGACACTGATCGCCTGATCTTAGTGATCTAGATGGAACATATATCTGGATGACATCACTAAGATATAAGGGAGCTTTGTTATTGACACATTTATGACATAATATAATGCAATATTTTTATGACAATCTCGCTGACACGGGGAGCGAATGGAACGTTCTTAACGTGGGAGTAATGTGGTCCCTCTTCTTTTTCTTTAGTACAAGCCTAGCAGCATGATTATGAAAACGCTGTAACTTGTGAAGAGTGCAATTTGGTATGTTAGCTAGTATTTAAAAATTACAATAATCAATGCATGAAAACAAGAAAGATGACAAGAACATTTTCAATGAGTGTTCATTCAAAAACATAGATATATGACTAATTCGAAGCAACTCACAAAATAAATTAATGATACATAAATAATCAATATGATGTTCCATTGACAATTTTAAATCAAAATAAATTCCCCGATTTTTATTTTTTTTTGCCTTATCAGTAAAATACAGTTTTAAATTTTCAATACAAACATGATGAATGTCTATGGGAATATGGCTTTTCTTTGGATTACATAAATGAATTTCAATTCTATTTTCTTTAAGCTGGAGCTTTTTATCAATCATCCAGTTCTTGACATCATCAATGCACAGACCCGTGGTGGTATGTAAGGTTTTAACATCTGATGATAGAACAAATTTGTACAACTGTATCGTCTGCGTAGATGACAATTTGATAATAATAATTTATATTAAGCTTTCAAATCACTGCCCCTTGCGGCTGTGTATATAACGTATAAAAGTTTGGACCCAATACGGAACCTTGAGACACTCCAAAATCTAGTTTAAAAAATTGACGAAAGAGACTCGTGTGCAACCAAAGATTGTATACGGCCAATCAGGTAGGATCTGAACTAGTCAAGTACCCAGCCAAACAGGCCAAACGTGTTAAATTATCGTTCAATAAGAACATTGTGATCTATAGTGCCAAAAACAGCATTAACATTAAGAAGAAAAAGAATTGAAATGTTGTTCTCATCCGCCTCACACAAGAGGTCATTATATATTTTCAATACCGCAGTTTCTTTGTTATGAAATTGCCGATAGGCAGATTGATATAATCCATATAAATTGTTTTCTTTTAAATGATTCTTCAATTGAACGAAACCAACTTTCTCCATGATTTTTTTTTAATAAAAAGGGACGGTTGGAGACAGGTCTGAAATTCTTCGGCTACGCTGGGGATAGATTTGATTTTTTTAGAAGGGAAATAACTAAAGCATGCTTAAATAGTGATGGTACTACTACAGACTGAAGAGACTCCTTAGTGATAGAAGTTATAAATCCAATAACGCTATCAAGATGTGTGATGAGCAGTGGTGTTGGAATGGGATCAAGACAACATGTTTTATGGGGTGATGACTTTATGATTGATATAACATCTTCTTATGTTACACGTACACATTCATTGAAGATTACCCCAGAGAATGTTTCAAAACATGGTTGTTTATGGGGATTCATGACAGTTTTTGTTGTAATAGTAGATACCTTGTTTCTAAAGTATTGACCAAAAACATCAGGAAGGTCCCTTTAGGTACATTCGTGGGAAACTTGTTGCTGGCCGGGTCTTTCTTACAAGTCAACTGATTTGTAATACAAAATAAAGCTGTAGGGTGGTACATTCATTAGTCTATACGTTATAATACACGGATTTCGAAGATGCTGTTATCGATTTCACTTTGTTGTTACAGTGTCTATAAATGTCCTCATGAATTACTAGCTTGGTCGAAAAGACACCGTGTTTACAGTCTGGAAGGCAAGACGAAAAAGACATCAGGAAGTGTAGACACAAATGAATAGAGTGTGGGTCTACGTGGTGAATGAGGTTGAGCGGGAAAATTAAAGGAAAAAGAATAGGGGTGAGTCTAAGATAGCGTAGAGAAATGCGAACATAGTATTACTTTTATATTAAACAAGAAAAAGAAAGGGGAAAAAATGAGTTGCTCGGATTTCTCCTTATAATTAAGCCCCGTAAACAGTGTGGTTAACGCCCTCCCACACGGATCCTGCTGCTAGATTAGTTCTTAACTAATAATGTTCTGATCAAATTCCTCTGAGAAAGATGTTTACAGTTGGAAATGTGGCTCGCGCCATTGTTTGGAACGGAAGCCAAGACAAACCTCCCGAAATCTGAGACTTGGCTTTGGCCCTGGCGTTCCGGAAAATGCCAGGGTGAGCTAGCCGTCACCTGAGACGCTAACACGATAGCCGCACGTGGACGAGCCGTTACGGGACATAACTCTTGCGTGATATTGCCTGGACACCCGGTGTTTGAGGATCTTGAATTACGCTCTGAACACGTGCGAAGACCAACAGTCACATGAGAACAATCAGCTCCCAGCTCAGCCACTCCGACTTTTTATCTGTCGCAAATGGAGCCAGGATCGTGGGTAAAGGCATGTGTGACTCGGAAAAGGATGTTCAAAAAGTGTTGAGAGAATGAACAGATGCAAAAAGGTGTTGTTAACATAGAAACAAACAAACATTCAACCGATTTAAAAAATGAATTTAAAATCCAAAAACGCCAAAACTGATTTAAAGAAAAGAAAACAATTAAATGTAAACAAAAAATCATATTTCTAAAAGAAATCAAAATCATTTTTTAGCTTCAGAAGAGGCTAATCTGTACAGATATAATATATGGCTGTCTGCTCAGAGACATACATGCTGGCATAGATAGATAGATAGATAGATAGATAGATAGATAGATAGATAGATAGATAAATAGATAGATAGATAGATAGACAGATAGATAGATAGATAATAGATATATAGATAGATAGATAGATAAAAAAGGGGAGGGGATGCTTTCACGGGCAACCGCGTACTTTTTTCCTGCCAGATCAGCAAAAGACAGCTCCAGAAAAAAACACAGTCCAATGTAAATAACATTTTGTGATTTTCTGACTTTTCGAAAATGAAATAAAATAATAAACTGTAGCATTCGAAATACTTCGTTAAAACATAAAGCAAACCCCTAAACTCACACTGCGAGAGAAAGTTTACTTGTTATTGCTCTGCGAATCTGTGAATGGCATAAACCTTTTAAAATTTGGAACCTTGCGAAAAATAGAAGCCACCAACAGGACACCAGTGAACACAGCGCAACGACAGCTACAACCAAAGCAAAGTGTCAATGTAAAATGGTCACCCTCTATATTACGAGATGTGCTTAGTTGGCCAACTCGGTCATGTTTGAAACGCACAGTTCAACTCAAATGCAGATTTAAACCACCAATGAAAACAATCTTTGTTTCGAGATGTAAAGTCCTTAATCGTCTCCACTTTCAGCCCCCCCCCCCCGCCTTTTCCTCTTTGCCCCCTCCTCTGGGTTCCTGACTCTTTCTGCGGCCTTTCTACAGCTTCTCATGGGCTCCTTTTTACTGCTGTCTTTCAGCCACACCCCTGATCTAATGGTATGTAAGACCTACACCTAGCCTTCGCGGACAAGGGCGAAAGGTCTCGGTTTCGTACGTTAAAGTTCCCTTGGTCGTCCAAAATCGCCACCCGGGCAACATTAAAAATTTCCTATCAACTGGAAATGCTTGGTGTGTGCCATGACCTTATGCAATTGCGAGCGCCGTAAAACACTTATCCAAAAATACCCACCCTCTCAAAAAAAAAAAAAAAAAAAAAAGAAAAAGAAAAATATTTTCAGTACCCTGAAAAAACTAAATATAACATAAAGTTCTAAAACATCAACAGCAGCTCAAACGAAACGAAAACCAAATTAATTAAATTTTTAAAAAACAAAAAAAACACCTTTTCACATTCCATGTAAAAGAAATGCACTCCATTGTGGCTTACCCTTGTCACTGATATGAATGATTAGCTTCATTAATTATTCGGCAGAAATAGTCTATTAGCCCAACTTTATCTCCCACTCGTTGTTTGCAAGATACCCTGCTTCTTAAAGGCAGAATCAAACTCGCAATAAAGTATATGTCACTGTCATTGTGTAGACTTTTTATCTAATATCTCTAAGCCTATGTCTCCTAATGCACGACGCGATGTAGCCAGTGATGAGTCGGGATGTTTGTTTCCTTATAGGGGGTGCCCACTGAGAGCGGGTCGGGTCGGGTCGGGTCGAGTTGTCAGGTTGAGTCGTTTTCTGGTGGTTACAGTGCACACTACAACCCCGCCGCGATTGTACCCTACGACCTGGAAGTTACAGTAGAGAAATATTTAACCTCAATGGCTTCCAGTGCTCCTTTCCGAAGTTCCCTGTTGCAGTACAGCGGCAACCTGGAATCCCATAAACATGGTTACAATAGTTACATCGATAACTTTTTATTATCAAAGATCGTTCAAAAGAAGATAGCTCTAGTTCACTCGGCCAAAAAAGTTTCCACGGAAGTCCGCGCATTGGTTCAGATGGTACTGTAGTCTTTGTTTTGAAGCTTTCGTTTCTCTAGAAAAAGAATAGGAATAGCACAGTTAGTTACTTTCGCTTTTTTTCACACTAGTCATCATCATCCGGTGCCTTGCCGACTGGCGTGGGCGACCATGGACCTCCACTTCACCCTGTCCTTCGCTGCAGCAATGGTGTCTGTTGTTCTTGCTGCTCCCAACCATGTTGTCATCTTGTCCAGTATCTTTTCCCTCTGTCTGCCTCTGCCTCTCTTTCCATCAAACTTTCCTGCTGTGACAATATTCTCTAATGCTTCTTTCCGCATTGTGTGTCCGAAGAAATTTGCCTGTCGTTTTCTTATATTCGTGATAATTTGTTTTCTATAATTTGCTTCAACCAGAACTTCTTCGTTTGTTTTTCTAGCTGTCCATGGGATACGTAGCATGCGTCTTATGAACCACAACTCTGTCGCTAAAATTGTTCTTTCCAACTGTTTATTGATTGTCCACGCTTCGCACCCGTATAATAGGATTGGCTCGATGTAACTTTTCAGTACTCTTTTCCTCGTTTCCAGTGACAGATTGATGTTTGTTAGTATCTGTTTCATCTTGTGGAAGGTTGTTTTTGCTTGGCAAATGCGGCTTTTAATTTCGGTGTGACATCTACCATCTGATGATATAATGGTCCCCAAATATTTAAAATGTTGTACTTGCTTGAGGGTGGTATCGTTGACTTTGATATTGCATGTTGGGATTGGGGTTTTTCTGCTTATCACCATCGTTTCGGTTTTCTTGATGTTTAGGCTTAAGCCCATGTTGTCACTCTCTTGTACGATGACATTTAATAGTTTCACACTAGTAGGGTGACTCTATTCGCAAAGTCTGCACTTTTTCGAAGAGGGAGCCACCTGATTTTGAGTGTCAACATGGACACGTGACTCAGCCTTGTTGTGATTGGCTGCAAACCACCCGCTCGCTTTGTGCCACGATGGCCGCTTTGCGCTCTCAATTTGGCTAGCCCCGACTACCAGATTGACCTGACCCGACCCGACCCGACCCCACCCGGCCCGATCGCGTATGTGGGCACCCCCTATTTTGCGGGGTGCACATTTGGGGGATCGGGTCGGTTCGGGTCGGTTTGCTAGTCATATTGAGGGTGCAAAGCGGCTATCGTGGCCAAAGTCGATCGCGCACGACAGTCGCTAGTGATGAGTGGGAGGATCTATATTCTTATACAGGGGTGCGACAAAAGCGACAAATCTGTCTCCTTATCTGCGATGCGACGTCGCGCGCGACTTGCTAAGCCTTCGCGAAATTGGTAATTTACAGAAGAGAGACAGTGGCAAATTTTAATGCCAAGATGGACTAGGAAGTTCACAGCCTGTCAGATGGGAGTTCTACTAGCCCCTAAAAATTTGCGGTATTCACACATATAGGAGAAGAGCCAACGAACAACTCTCGATAAGATAATGCCAAATTTGGGTTTAATCATTTGACATTATTGTGTCGGCGAGCAATCAAGGAGACGGTCGCCGAGCAATAATTTAGGATGTCGAGCAAATTAGTTTGAATCCTGGCCGCTTGCAGAGCCAAGAAACGTAGCGGCGGAGTAAAGGTGCACACGCCAACACACTCGCCAACCATGCTGACCATCTTACCGACCAGTACCAGAGCTATTAGGAGTGTAATGTTATATTGTATAAAGGAGGGGGGATGTTTGTGCTTATTCCTTCAACATGTATCATATGACACTGACGATGGACGTGTACTTGTGCATTCTGGTGCCCTTGCTGTTGTGCTGGTGCAAGAAGAGGAGAAAAGGAGGAAGAGGAGGAGAACCTGTTGGGTTACACCATGGCTCATAATGTATTTTCTAAAAGTGAACCTCTCAAAAACAAAGGAAATGATTTTTCATTTTAGAAGAGAAAAACCAACAATCCCACCACTCGTAATTGAACAAGAAACTATTGAAATCACAGATTCATACAAATATCTGGGCCTTACAATAGACAACAAATTTACCTGGCAAAACCACGTAAACAATATCGCTAAAAAAGTAAATCAGAGGCTGTACTTTCTGAGGAAACTAAAGTCTTTCATTCTGAATCCATCCATCTTTCAGATTTTCTACACCACCACAATAGAAACTTTGATAAATTTTGGAATCACTTGCTATGGTAGCAATCTGGGAAGGCAGCACATTATAAAACTAAATAAGTTGATAAAAAAGGTATCAAGAACAATTGGTAGAGACCTAAGTAACTTTGAATATCTGCAAAAGACAAACGTTCTAAAAAAGGCGGAAATAATGCTTAGTGACCATAGCCACCCACTGACATCGAAATTTCAACTATCGACCCGCAGTAAACAAAGCATTTCCCAAAAAGCAAGAACAGACAGATATAGAAATTCATTCGTACCAACTGCAGTGAGGTTACTGAACACACAGTGCAACAAATGAAACAGAGAGAGAGAGAGAGAGAGAGAGTGAATGTGTTACGGAGCGGGTTGTCCCAGCCCGTGAGACATGTATTTACTTGGCATAATGTCCTGTCTTGTTGTGCGTTTGCGTGAGTGCACCTTTAAGTCTAACTTTTGTAACGTCTACTGCCATTGTTAACGATCAAGACAAATTTCTCCCTGCGAGATGAATAAAGATTGTCATTGTCATTGTCATTGTCATTGTCATAAGAAGACCCTGTATGGACAGTTTGAAAAGCTGATGGCTGAACTAAAAGTTGAAGATGTGGCATCCTTTAGAAATTTCCTCAGAGTTTCTCTAGAGTTTTTTAAGAACTCCAGGAAAGAAACTGGCCCCACCTTCTATATATGTAGGTTCACCCACGAAGTCTGTCAAGCTATCATTGATGCATACTGTGATGAAGTCCTTGCTCTACCTGCAGTCACAGATTGGTGGATGGTCATTGCAGAAAAAAATTGAAACCAAGCAAAATCTACCACGTCGCATTGGAGTTTTGGATGGGAAACATGCGGTTATTAGATGTCCTTCTATCTTTGGATCCCTTTTCTTAAACTACAAAGGGTTTTACTCCATAGTCCTCTTGGCATTTATGGATGCCAATTATAATTTATCTATGCCAATGTTGGTGCCACTAGAGCAGCAACTGATGGTGGTGTTTTTGCAGAAAGTGATTTGAAAGAACTTCTGGAAAATAACAAAATCGGAGTGCTTCCTGTAGACCCTTTGCCTGATCGACAAACAGATGTGTCATACTTCATTGTAGCAGATGAAGTTTTTCCACTGAGGACCTGGTTGAGGATGTCCCAGCACGGCTTGGCACACGTGAAAAAGGATTTGATGTGTGCAGACTAGTATTTGCAGAAGGTGGAGCGCCAGCAGCAGCAGCACTTCGCGTAGACGTCCTCGGAAGCATAGTAACGTTTGTAGATGGTCGATTTGTAGATAATAAACGTGGATGTGGATCGTTCGGAAGCTGAGTGGCGCATGAGGCAGGGACAATGTGCTCTGCGTTTATATAGTAGGTGTGCGAAGATCACCGTGTCACGGCGCATGCTCGTCGTGTCAACTTTTGCACGCGTGATTGGGTAACTCACACTCCCTGTGCAAGATTTTTATATGGCGAGCAATGATTTAAACTGCAGAGTATGAAATGTAACTCGACTGCAATTCAGATCTCGTCGGCGTGCCACTGTCACTCGGCAACGACTGCAACTTTGCATGCCGAGCTATATCTGACACTCCCCGAGTTTTCCCCGAGCGAGTTATTGACTCGGCGACTCATTCTTCGCTCGGCGAAAATTTTATGTGTTTGAAAATTTCCGCAAGCTTCCTGTGCGATAATTTTAACGGCGAGCCTTAAATATCACTCGGGGAGGGAGGCCGATCGCTCTGCGAAATTTATCCCTAGTAGCCTCGACCTGAGGGACTTTGAAATTGTGTCTTACTCGGCTTCATTATTCATGTATGTGTGAACACCGCATGAAGAGAACAGTGACACACCTTGTTGGGTACGTTGGCTACAGCATTTCGTACTCGAAATAAAAAGAATCTTGTGTAAATCGTATTCACCGACGTCTGAGACGTTGTGGCTGTGCGCTTCACAGTCGCACGCATGAAACCAGTATTCGAGTCACCGTTGGGGATACATTTTTATCTGTGTATCTCTGTCTTTCTTCTCGGATTTTGAATATCGCTCTCTCTCTCTCTCTCTCTCTCTCTCTCTCTCTCTCTCTCTCTCTCTCTCTCTCTTTCTCTCTCTACAGGTTGGCCCTTTCGTGCAGGGTCGGAAGCCCAAGTTTTCAAGGATTTCTTGAATTATTGATATTTCATTATATCTTTCTCTCTCTCAAGGCATTGTTAGTCGACTGAAGGATCGTAGCGCTCCTACAACGACATCCACTCTAGTTCATCCTTCCTACTCTGAGGTACTCTTGTAACCTGTTTGTAAGTATGGGATAGCAAACACATTTGTATGTAGATCTGGTACTGTTGTTTATGTCTCTTCAGGCTCTGTGTTTATAAAAGATATTATTTTTTTCTTACGCCAACATTAAGGTATTGTTTGAGTTTGTAAAATTTTATTTAATACATTGGTTATTTTATGTTACCTTAGTGTGTCCTCCCATCTTTTGTATTTGCTAGATACTCACACATTACCAAGCGCTTTGTTTTGTTTTTTGAGGGGGTTTTATTCATCTTTTTTACTGCAAGTTCTATGTCTTCTTCTGTTTTAGTTTAGTTTTAGTAGAGGGTTTTACGGCGCTCGCAACTGCATAAGGTAGAGGTGTTACAAGAGAGTAACAAACATTTTAAAAAAGAAGAAGGGGAGATAAGGACGATAGATGTTTGACAGGAAAGAAGAAGCAAACCACACTAGAGCACCCGCCAACCACCCATTCTTCTTCTGTAAAGGGATGCACTTCTTCTATGTCTTGACGTATTTATTTGTTTTGGAGTAATCAGAGTAAATTTGTCTTACAGAAAACATTGCATGACAAAATTTGTTGTCTACAGATTCGGAACAGCCTTCCGTATACTGAGCGCTAAAAACTCAACGCTGTGGGTAGGCATATTTCGAAATGATGCACGTTCCTTCTGGGTCCATTTTCTGGTTGTCTTGTCCGCTGGAGTCTAACTGAGCCGGAACAAACGCGCGAGATGGCGCTCAACCGGCACGGCTGTTGTACTATTCTGCCCTCCAGGTCAAGGTCATGAAGGACTCTATACTAACCAGATTGGTGGCGATACAGTAATAATGATAATAGTAATGATGATGATGATTATGATGATGATGCTAGTATGATAATAATGATGATGATGATGATAATGATGACGATGATGACATTGTAATAATAATAATAATAATAATAATAATAATAATAATAATAATAATAATAATAATAATAATAATAATAATAATTATAATAGTAATGATGATGATGATGCTAGTATGATAATAATGATGATGATGATAATGATGATGATGACATTGTAATAATAATAATAATAGTAATAATCATAATAATAATAATATTAATAATATTAATAATAATAATAATAATAATAATAATAATAATAATAATAATAATAATAATAATAATAATAATAATAATAATAATATTTATGTATAGCAAAACTGCGAATAGTAATTTTTCTAAATCTTGAAACAGATAATGTCCCTGTTACATTGATGAAGCAGTTGATACATTTTCATGTGAACGAAAATGGATTACATTGTCTGCTTAATTATTGATGGAAGGAGAGAGAGAGAGAGAGAGAGAGAGAGAGAGAGAGAGAGAGAGAGAGAGAGAGAGAGAGAGAGAGAGAGAGAGAGAGAGAAGAGAGGGATAGATTAAAAGAGAGGGAGAGAAAGTGAGAGAGAGAGATAGAGAGAGACAAACAGACAGACAGACAGACAGCCTGACCGACAGACAGACAAAGGCAGAGACGCAGACAGACAGATTGAGACTTGGCAGGTTAAAAAAATCGTGTGGAAAGGGGGGAGGGAGGAGACAGGCAGACAGGGATGTAGACAGAGTGGGGAAAACATCAACATTTACTGGCAGAAATGAGGTAAAACCTGTTTATACCTCTGCCTTGTTCTGTGTTTAATCCTTGTTTACAATGACGTTCTGCAAGACTTGAACCACTTGATACTCACACCGACGTATCGAACCCATGAGTACGAAACTGCGCTTCGATACTTAAGACGATATTTTTAAAAAAATTGAACCTACCAGACCTAAACATTATTATGTAGAGGTGAAGCGTCATTTGTATTTCTCGGGTCTTTTATGCAAAAGAATCGTCAAACCAATACCTTATACCTCTGGATTACAGCAGCGTCTTTAAACTCGAAACTATTTTACCGATAATCTTCGATATTATTATAATGCAAGCCCCTCCCCCTCCCCACCCCCACCCCTCTTTCAACCCCATTTGTCTTTTCCACTTTTAACAAGGATGAAGGGTGTTTTTTTAAATGTTTGATAACATGAAACATAACAAAAACAACAGTTAGATCAAGTGACAAAAGAGATTTCTGTTCCTTATATATCGATACCGTTTACAAATATTGGTATCGAACAGTTCCCTGGTCTCACAAAATGACTTACGCTGGATGTAGATCTTCCTGGATTCCTGCATCGTGTTCTTTCTGCATTACTTCAGCTTGTCGTTTCAGTTTGACAGAGTTGGATTGCCGTAAACATGTAACTTACACCCAGACTCCAGCTATTAACGGTGGAAAAACAGCCCGGGCTTAACTTCACAGTTTACCCAGCGGAGGAGAAATCTGTTCCCATTCTCTTACTTAACGCTGCTTTTCGTTTCTCCCTTACCCCCTTCCACCCCCAGCCCCACCCCCAATACCCCTTTCCCTCTCCCAACCCACCCCCATCTTCGTTTTTTGATCTTGATAGGTATACATCAATCCTTTCTCTCTCTCTCCCCTTCTCTTTCTCTC
>NW_004797899.1:364514-365735 GCF_000002075.1 Aplysia californica | reverse complement strand
ATCTGTCTGTCTGTCTGTCTGTCTGTCTGTCTGTCTGTCTGTCTGTCTGTCTATCTATCTATCTATCTATCTATCTATCTCAACCAGCATTTGCGGTACAATGGTTTGGCTATGTCATACACAAAGGACGCGAGTTCGATTCCCACCTTTCCACGTCTCTTTAGATTGGGTATCTGTTACAGCAGGTCTATTGAGTGCTCATTTCCCCCAATCAAACATTTATAGGCCTAGTCCTTATCTCTCCTTTTTTGTGTTGGTTTCTCTCTTGTAAAACCTCTGATCTTCACCACTTCTATGAACGTATTGTGTTGCAAGTGCCGTAAAACGCTTACTAAAACTAAGCATGAGTCGCCTTATCCCCACTAAATGCCTATCTGTGCCTGGCTCCTAATTGGTTTAAATCATATCGATGAGGACGTAAAGTACTGGCTGCGGGTTGTTGGAGAGCACCACTGGAAGGTCTTACTTCTTTTCTTTCCCTCTGTTGTTTCTGTTTGTGTGTCTTGCATTTCCCCAGCACTAAATGATCATTCTTGTTGTCGATGTGCTTCTCTGTGCTCAAACTAAACAAGCAAACAAGACACTGGCAATCTGACTCTCTTTTTCAGTCCGTTTCACTTTCATCGATCTTTGGTTTTACTTCACCAGTTGACTTTAGGAATAGCCATTAGTGGTTCTGGTGTGGCTTCATTGTAGAGAATGAATAAATGAGCAGATTGATGAATGAAAGAAGAAGAAAGAAAAAGAAAGAAAGTGAAGGAAATGGAAGGACAGAAGGGGGAAAAGAAAGCACTACGGGCCAAGGAAATGAACGAAACAAAAATCAATCAAACATTCTAGCAGATCAATCGGAATCGAATCGATCGAACAATCTCTTTTTCTCAGAAGCAAAACTGCGACTATGTCCGTGGCTCTCTTGAAAGGCGTTACAATAATATATAATAGGTGCTTTCTTGTTAGTACTGCCTTAGGTCCGGTGTACGCTCGTGCGATTTTGCAGGGTATTGAAAATCAATGGTCGCTGTGTCGAGATTGTATGAAATATTGCCGGATCGATGGTTTCATTTTGTTCTTGTTTGCGCTTTGTTTGTGAAGAGAAGTGGAGGTGTTGACGAGGTGGCGGGTGGCGGGAGGGGGTGGGGGCAGTAGGGTTGGGGAGGGGAAGTGGTGTTGAGGAAAAGGGGCAATGGTCTTGGATAGGGGCAATGGTGTTGTGGGGAG
>NW_004797899.1:362564-364235 GCF_000002075.1 Aplysia californica | reverse complement strand
GGGGGGAGTGTGTGCCCTTTGCTTTGGTCTGTTTCACTTGACCCTGACCTCTTCTGTAAACAGACGATGTTGTATTTTCCCTTGCTTTATCGCCCTCTATAGAGACGCCGTGGGATGAGATGTACACACAATGGAGACAGTGAATCTTCTTCACATAGCCTCAGACTTTCTGCGAGATTTTTGGCCTCTCTTCTCAATTTGTTATGTCTGGTTTATAAAATGTCTGGATGGGGTGATGTGTAAATGCTTTGACGACGAGTCTAAATAGACATTGTTCATGAGGCCTTTCCTCTGCTCGTGTGCGCTCCGCTCGACTCCAGTGCTGTCGTGAGTGTGTCATGTCTTACTAGGGGAAGGAGATCATTGCGAAAGTGGAGAATAATTAATTGAGTCGCCCGTCATTATGCCGACGAATGGGGCATAATATTTATACAACCGTAGGAACATGGAGAAGGATAATTTGTATTCATCTCGATTTCCAGCCTAAACTGTCGCGTGATTTTGATCAAGTCTTTAGCCTACAGCCCCACAGCGCGATTTCCAGCCTAAACTGTCGCGTGATTTCGATCAAGTCTTTAGCCTACAGCCCCACAGCGCGATTTCCAGCCTAAACTGTCGCGTGATTTTGATCAAGTCTTTAGCCTACAGCCCCACAGCGGGTTGTGATGTTTAGCGTTGAGCCTCGGTGTTTTTTGACAATGCAAACTTTCTCCGAAAAGCCCTACGCGACGAATTGCGAATCAGTTAATATTTGGACAGCTCGAAACTATTTCTCGTAGCGGATTCGTATTTCGAGACGCCGGCCGGTAACAAGTGCAACAGCTTTCAGGGTGTGTTCAGCTCGCGTTATGAGGAACAGAGAACGAGGAGCCGGGATAGAGGCAAAGTCAACATCACCTGTGGTCGTCTGCTATGTTCCGCTTGTTGCACGAGGGGTTGGGCCGCTCCGCAGACCGCGCCACGAGATGATGGAGAAGGCGCAGGAAAACAAGTCTCTGGTCCCTGGAGCTACTTGCCTGGGGCTACTTGCCTGATAACAGATAACCCGCAGTGCGGAAATTATTGACGAAAATAACTTCGGGGTGCACTTAAGATACCGACTCCTTCCGTGGTTTGCGCGCGTCTTCGTGTTTTGAGCGACAAACGTATTGGTTTTCAGAGAAACGATAGCTGTTAGTAGCGCTTTGAAGGGCTGTTGTAGATTGTGGAATTGGCAGTGAGTGGGTTAATGGGTAGACCGCGTGAGGAGAGGGCGGGGATTTCCCAAATAAATAGTGTTCTACTTCTTTCGCCAGCGCATGTTGATTCCTTTTTCTTTCTGACATTGAGTAATGACTCCTTTTTTGTGTTTCGGATCGTATTTTTTCCGTTGCGATTTTACGGTTTTAAGATATTTTTAAACACATTTTTCGCAGATGACGAAATACTGCTAGATTAAAATGAAAAGAGGTTATTTATATTTTTGCGGGCAGAATTCTTCTTTTCAAAAGTGAGGTAAAGATAAGGAGATGAAGAATGAAGAGTCGTCGACGAATTGCTACAGAGACCGAGATAGTGTGTGTGTGTGTGTGTGTGTGTGTGTGAGAGAGAGAGAGAGAGAGAGAGAGAGAGAGAGAGAGAGAGAGAAAGAAGAGAGATTAGAGAGACAGAGAGAGAGAGAGGGAGAGAGAG
>NW_004797899.1:361293-362387 GCF_000002075.1 Aplysia californica | reverse complement strand
AGAGAGAGAGAGAGAGAGAGAGAGAGAGAGAGAGATGCGACGTGTGAGACACTTTCACACCACAGACAAGAAGAAGAGTGGCGAATTCCTCGTCCCGTACCGACCTGACCAGTGTCCACTGTGTGACGTAATTCCCAAGAAACGAGGCCGGTAATCCAGTGTCACAAGCGACTCATCCGTCACCTGGGGCGCGCGCGACAAGAATCTGGACACAACACGCCCTGTCTCCTACAGCTGTAGCGAGAGACGGCGACACGTGAGTAGTGACAGAAAGCTCACGTAACCTTCCACTTCACGGACTCTCAACGTCTCTGTCTCTCTCACACGTAACCTCCGACTTCAGGTCTGTCTCACGTAAAATCCGACTTCACGTCTATCTCTCTCGTAACCCCCGACTTCACGACTCTTTTCTCGTCTGTCGCTCAAGTAAAATCCGACTCCACAGACTTCACGTCTATCTCTCTCGTAACCTCCGACTTCACGACTGTCTCTCTCGTAACCTCCGACTTCACGACTGTCTCTCTCGTAACATCCGACTTCACGAGCCCTTCACGTCTGCTGTTTCTCCCGACGGCTAACCTCAACAACCCCGATGTCAGCTCTCTACAGTTACAGAAGTGGCCACTCCAGTCCTTTCTTTAGCGCGTGCGGAGAGAGAGTGTCGATACAGAGATGTAGCTCACTCACTCACGTAGGACTCACAGACTCACAGACTCACAGACTCACAGCCGACGAGTTCTCTCATTCACGTTTACTCCGGTGGCACAGATGTTACAGATTTGAACTCGTTCCTTCTCTCTCTCAACTGACACCGTCCTTCTCTCTCTCAACTGACACCGTCCTTCTCTCTCTTAACTGACACCGTCCTTCTCTCTCGCAGCGTCCTTCTCTGTGGGCGTCACACCAACCGTCTGTGTGTTCCCCTCGTGAGAATCTCTCACCGTCCCTCCCTCCCGCCTCTCCCTCCAGCCGCTCACACCTGTACCACGGCACAGCCCCGCCAGGCCTTGCGTCACCACTGCAGGCACGGCACACACAGCCACACACACACAACCACACACACACACACACACACACGCACACACACACGCGCG
>NW_004797899.1:355961-357082 GCF_000002075.1 Aplysia californica | reverse complement strand
GGGGGAGGAAGAGAGAGAGAAAAAAGAGAGAGAAAAGAGAGAGAGAGAGAGTTTGTGTGAGCACTCACGTTTATATTTGTGTACTCACAGCGCGCAGAGCAAATAGCGAGCGTTGCAAAGGCGGGAAATCTTGTATGAGCAATAATTGTTATTCATCAGGATAATATCTGGGCCAGATTCCATGGGCGTGCGTGCGTGTTGCCGTGATATAAACGCGTATCTGTGGGAGGAGATAGTGAGGGAGGTGCGTTGATTATTGTGTGTTTTTGTTGAGGGGGAAGGGGGGGGGGGGCTTGTTCTGTTGCCTGTTTGTGTTCTAATCTGCAACGTGAGCATCTCGCCAGTTACAACATAATATACACAATCTGGCCTGTTCTTCCTTCCGACCTCAGTTTTTTAGGCTGATGAGTAATCGCTGATGGCTTTCGAAAGTTTGCATTAATTGGTCGCTTTTAGGCACAAGGGGGCTATCCCGAAAATGCTGTTTTGAGAAAATCGAAGTTAAAGTTTTTGGACCCTTGTTCAGCAAGGAGAGTTTTCTTTATAAACAAACAAATATACACAACTATGAAACCAAACTTTTCCTATAGGTAGGGCAATGCCCACTTTTGGTGTAGGTCAAGACTTCTGGAAACCCCCAAAATCTGGGTTAGCCTGCCTGTCTTAAAAGTGACCAATTGCCCTGGTTCCTATCATGATGGCCCACCAGTTTGCTAGACGGGATTTCAATTGTAAGAGACTCCTGTCACTTTTGGAAATTGATCTATAGATTTTGTCCATTGTGGGCCCTTTCCTGTCGCAGATTCTGTTCATCTAAACAGACAATATATCTTCCCTTGCTCTCCCTCTCCTCATCCTTCCTCTTTCTTCCTCATAAATCTTTCTTTCACCATAATGCGTGAAGAATAAGCCTTTTGATTCTCGTAGATTACTAACCTAGACAAAAATGAATCGTCATCATCGTCATTATCATCATCATCATCATCATCATCATCATCATCATCATCATCATCATCATCATCATCATCATCATCATCATCACCATCATCATTTTCGCCGTCGTCTTCAAAATAATAAAGATAATTGATAGTAATAGCTATGATACAACAACTGCTACGACT
>NW_004797899.1:349957-353251 GCF_000002075.1 Aplysia californica | reverse complement strand
AACCCTCTAAAGTTTCTGTCAATCTTGATCTCCCCAGCTGTCAATCATTATCCTGTTTGTTGTTCTTTTTCTTGTCTTTCCCCGACGCTCCACTCTGGTGTTCGGGGATCGTGTCAGGTGTCTCTGTGTCTCTGTGTCTGTTTCTGTGTCTCTGTGCCTGTGTGTCTCTGTGTCTGTCTCTGTGTCTCTGTGTCTGTCTCTGTGTCTCTATGTCTGTCTCTGTGTCTCTGTGTCTGTCTCTATGTCTCTATGTCTGTGTCTCTGTGTCTGTCTCTGTGTCTGTCTCTATGTCTCTATGTCTGTGTCTCTGTGTCTGTCTCTGTGTCTCTATCTCTGTGTCTCTGTGTCTCTGTATCTCTGTCTATGTGTCTCTGTCTATGTGTCTGTGTCTCTGTGTCTCTATGTCTCTATGTCTCTGTGTCTCTGTGTCTCTATGTCTCTGTGTCTCTGAGTCTCTGTGTCTCTGTGTCTCTGTGTCTCTGTGTTTCTATGTCTCTGTGTCTCTGTGTCTGTCTCTGTGTCTGTCTCTGTGTCTCTGTGTCTCTGTCTCTGTGTCTGTGTGTCTCTGTTTCTCTGTGTGTCTGTGTCTCTGTGTGTCTGTGTCTCTGTGTCTCCGTGTCTCTGTGTCTCTGTGTCTCTATGTCTGTGTCACTGTGTCTCTGTGTCTCTGTTTTTCTGTGTGTCTGTGTCTCTGTGTGTCTGTCTCTGTGTCTGTGTGTGTCTCTGTCACTGTGTCTCTATGTCTGTGTCTCTGTGTCTCTGTGTGTCTGTGTCTCTGTGTCTCTATGTCTCTGTCTGTGTCTCTGTTTTTCTGTGTGTCTGTGTCTCTGTGTGTCTGTCTCTGTGTCTGTGTGTCTCTGTGTCTCTGTGCCTCTGTGTCTCTATGTCTGTGTCACTGTGTGTCTGTGTCTCTGTGTGTCTGTGTCTCTGTGTGTCTGTGTCTGTCTCTGTGTCTCTGTGTCTCGCCAATAAACCATTGTGTCAGACAGACGTGTCATTTCAGATCCTGGTTATTCTCCCCAATTAGCCTGGTCCTATAGTAGTGTCTGTGATACAGAGGTCTAAAAATAGGCTCCAGTATATCGTCCTTTTCCTATTCCGTTTGGCATGGGTTAGTGTTTTCCTGTAGCAGACGGCAGTTAGATAAGGCACTGACAGACATGTCCTAAAATGGTGGTACGACAATTTTCTGAAACTTTTTCTACGATTCTAAGAAACTAAGACTTGAAGCTGTTGCCATGTTTAAATACTGCTTTTATCTCTCGTATTGTATTTCAACGCCTTTTTCTCTTCATGGGCTTATTTGTTGGGGAAATGTTTCTAAAAATTCAGCAAAACAATTTTTAAAATCCATCAAAATAACATTAAAATCTCAGCAAAACAGTTCAGAAATCCAGCAAAATAAAATTTAAAAAACCACAAAACAAAAGTGGAAAACCCAGCAGAACCACCAGCACCCTCCATCAAAGATAGAAAGAAAAAAGGATAAGAAAAACGCAAAGCCGATGTGGTTCCGCTGGCAAATGTCTCTCATCCCATGCCGAGCTGTCTCCGGTGCTAAACGGTGGAGATAAAGATTCCTCGTCACTGACACAATACAGGCGGTGAGCTGAGCTCACGGGAGAGGCACGGGGGGAGATACCTGTTCTGTGGGGGGGGGGGGCGCTCACTCGTGAAGCACGGGGGAAGATACCTGCAGGGAAGATACCTGTTCTGTTTGCGGACGTCGCTCTAACGGGAAGCACGGGGGAAGATACCTGCAGGGAAGATACCTGTTCTGTTTGCGGACGTCGCTCTAACGGGAAGCACGGTGGCAGATACCTGGTGGGGAGATACCTGGTGGGGCGATACCTGTTCCGTGGGCAGAATCCACTCACGCGGGTCTTGGTACATGTGTACCTCTCCGGGGACGTCTCCGATCAACAGGCTTTGCGCCTCTGGACCGAATTTAAACATCTGGGGAGTTATAGGGTGGCATATCCCCCTCCCCGGTTTTAACCCATACTTTGATATTTTGCAGCTAGGTTTGAAATTTTCTTGACAATAATGTTTGATTTGCGACAGTTTTAGTGGCTTAATGTGTGATCTGCAGCAAACAATTGGCAGTTTGACCTTCCAAAGCAATGCATCTGTGGCTTAATGTGTGATCTGCAGCAAACAATTGGCAGTTTGACCTTCCAAAGCAATGCATCTGTGGCTCTTAATGTGTGATCTGCAGCAAACAATTCGCAGTTTGACCTTCCAAAGCAATGCATCTGTGTGCGGGAGTACGTGGGTGCTCGCCGGAGACGTCTCCAAATATTTTCTGCCTGCAGTCAGCTGATTACCAAAGGTCAATGAGTGCGAGGTTGTCAACCAAACGTTATGTTGTGAGAACCTCAAAGAGCAGATTACTTGACGAATGGGGCTGGGTTATTAAAACCCAATGTTGATGATTTCCCTCGTGATTGCTGATAGCCCTGAAATTTTCAAAACATTACAAAGTATGACGCCTCCGATTATCTTCTGCCCGTAGATTACAAAAGTGCAATACGTGCGAGGTTGTCAACCAACCGTTTTGTTGTAAGAACAGCAAAGAGCAGATTAACTTGACGAATGGTTGATGACTTTCCTTGTGATAGCCCTGGAATTTTTCAGTATGACGTAATTTTTAATGAATGTCTTTTCCCTGTTCATATGTAAATACATGCCATGTAGGTATACATGTAGGTCTGTGTTGTACATCCGTCGTTGTGTCGACTCAAGCGTGCACAGACCTATGTGTGGCAAATGTTATATTTGTAGCCCAGGAGAAAGGGTAAACGTGTACTAGAGCCCTCTAGTGGGAACTGACTTGACTTGCTCTTCATGCAGGGTCTCCACTCTCTACAAGGTCACCGTGACCTCAGTGCTTTCTTGTCGTGTCTTCATTTTTTTAAACATTGAAAATGGGACATCTTCTTCAGCTGACTCTTTGACATGAACTGTTTTCACTGTTATTAAAAATGGAGATAGGACAAGAAAACACGGAGGTCGTGACTTTAGCACCACCATGAGGTGTGAGGACAAGAGAACACGGAGGTCGTGACTTGAGCACCACCATGAGGTGTGAGGACAAGAGAACACTGAGGTCGTGACTTGAGCCTCACCATGAGGTGTGAGGACAAGAGAACACTGAGGTCATGACTTGAGCACCACCATGAGGTGTGAGGACAAGAGAACACGGAGGTCGTGACTTGAGCACCACCATGAGGTGTGAGGACAAGAAAACACGGAGGTCGTGACTTGAGCACCACCATGAGGTGTGAGGACAAG
>NW_004797899.1:349136-349834 GCF_000002075.1 Aplysia californica | reverse complement strand
GGGGGGGGGGGGTGAGTGGACTGTTCTGTGTGATAAAACGACTCCCCACTGCGTGAACAATGTCCTCCCCGACTCTGAGATCCCCGCTACGGTGTTCGATGCTCACACAGCAGCTGAGAGCACTTGGCCGCGGAACAGGCCCCGTCTTTGTTGATCGGGATGAGCTCACTATCCCTCCGGGCTCGTCGCTTTTTTTTTCCACCGGGGTGCGCGATTATGACAGCGACCTTCTGGCCGTGAGTACAGATTTGTGTACACTGCCAGGCCCTCAGTCTGCCTGGTTGGGGGCGCCTTTTGTTCCAGGCGTCTTTTGGCGTGTCGATTTACGTCACATTTAACGCGTTGAAGGTTATGAGATTATCGTGAAGTTTCAACTCTGGTAAGATTATCGTGAAGTTTCAACTCTGGTAAGATTATCGTGAAGTTTCAACTCTGGTAAGATTATCGTGAAGTTTCACCTCTGGTAAGAGAAAGGCAGGCGAGTTTTTGTGGAACCAAAAGTAATGGTGATTTGTGTCTGCAGACCCCCGTAAAATGTGTAGTTAAAAGTTGTAAGTGGTTAGCCTAAGTGGTATTTTGATATTGCGTTATGGGGCCCTGGAAGTTATGTTCCAAATGAACTATCTCGTCCGTGTGGGTGGTCTAAGAGTTTGGGAAAGAAGGAAATGGGGGATGGGGGAGGGAGGGAGGGGGATGGG
>NW_004797899.1:343313-344917 GCF_000002075.1 Aplysia californica | reverse complement strand
CCCCTTCCCCTCCACTCTGAGCTGCCCAAAGGAATGTTTCTTCATCTGCCAAGCATCTGCTCCATCGACTATCAGTGTCACCCGTGCACCCAGCATGTATTCTGTTTCCTGTCCGCCTTATTTCCCCGTCTGCACACACATTCCTCCCTTTCTTCTATTTTGAGGTGTCGAAATAGAGTTTCCTTTAGAACTATTGGATGACACGCTCTGTCAAACACGGCTCTTTTCCTCTCACTTTCTCCTTAAGCTGGCCGCTGTGTTTGGAGAGAGTCTGTCAGGTCTTGTATCGCCGTCTGCTCTCACCTCCCTGCTAAGCCGCTGTTCCTCGCTACTGCTTTCAGAGGATGGGGAGACAGACAGGCGAATGAATGGACACACGGATAGACGTACAGACAATACTACATTCAGATAGATAGATAGATAGATAGATACATACATACATAGATAGATAGATAGATAGATAGATAGATAGATAGATAGATAGATAGATAGATAGATAGATAGAGAGAGAGAGAGAGAGAGAGATAGAGAGAGAGATAGAGAGAGAGATGGATGGATGGATGGATGGATGGATGGATCGATGGGTGGGTGGATGAGTGGACTCTTGTAGAATATTTATTGTATTATGGAAAACGTGTAGGCGGTAGGCATGAAGAAAGATGGATAGGGGAATGTGAGAACCGATAGATGGAAGAAAGAAACCCATGTGTGTCGAGATCATCATGGAACAGCTTATGGGCTTCCGTAGACAGCAAGAGAAGAGTTGATGCGGGAAAATAAATTACCAAAAAATTGTAAATACTTAATATGTGGGAGTTGTTTGTGTACAGCTTGGTTCTGTCCACTTTTGCAAGTCGTGAGATATTGAGTATGATCATGTCTCCGAGATTCTGGTGAAGCTACAACTGATCTTTTGGTTTAACCAGCGAGGTTTGGAAAAAAAACCTACATTTATTTTGTTCCTCACGAAGCAAGGGGGCGAACGGGGTGTGGACCAGCCTCTTAAATAACCTCACAGTGTTGATATAAGGGTTAACCCATCGTCACCCAGTGCCAGATCTGCGACAGACATCGGCGATCATGGTTCTCCATTCATTCCTTTGCCCAGACGCTCTTAAAAAAGCTACGTTTCCCTGATCTTTCCCTGTGACCCATTTGTTTAGGTTCCCTAAGTAGGTTCCTCTGGGCCTATCCCTGCCTCGTTTGCCTTCAATTTTGCCAGAAAGAGCTAGATGTTCAAGACCCTTATGTCTATCCAGGTGTCCCAAAAACTGCATTTGTCGTTTCCTGATTGTTTTTACCAGTGAGCGTCCCACGTGGGCTTCATCAAGCACTACTTCACTTGATTTCTTTTCCTTCCACGATATTCTCACCCATGCACTTACTTATTATTTACCTACAGGATGTGGACATTCATCATGTTCCCAAAGCTAGATGTCCTAATGACGAACTGGATTACAAATTACAACAATAACATGATCTTTGTGGAGGGGGGGGGGGGCAACAACTGACCCGATTTTTTAAAGAGAAAAATCTTCATTTGAGTTGGGGTTTGGTTGAAGAATAGGCGTCATTGCAGGCGGCACAATGCCATAGCTGCTCCT
>NW_004797899.1:339079-341321 GCF_000002075.1 Aplysia californica | reverse complement strand
CTGCTGTCTTTCTGCCACACCCCTGATCTTCTGGTAGGAAAGATCTACACCTAGCCTTCTCGGACAAGGGCGAAAAATCTCGGAGGGCCGGTGTGGTGGTCTAAAATCGATAAGAGTAGGCTTCGGCCGCCACCCGGGCAAAATTCAAAATTTCCTACCAACTGAAAATGTTTAATTTGTCCCGCGCGCTCATACAACCTTATGCAGTTGCGAGCGCGTAAAAGACGTACGAAAACAACGAACTCGCGTCTTTTGTGTGTTCAGTGGAGAGAAAAAGAGCTACACCACACGTCATGTCGTTGTTCAGCGCTCATCTCAGGGCAGAGTCGTCTGAAACAATCTTTCTCGATCTTGATTCTGCACCCACAAATTGTCATACGTGGGTGGTTGTGTAGTTTTTAGTTTTCGAAAACTTCCTGGGTCAAAAACTGTGTCATAATGCCGAGAGACGTAATTGCTTTCACTTGGGAAAACGACGTCATGTCTCACGTTGTCAATTGGGGCTATACACCGCTAATAGATGTACACCACTAATGTCTATTGCTGTGTGCTATCTCTTCCGTGTAGACAGCAGTAGAGATGTCTCAGTAACATTGTCAAGCGGGTCGTATTTCTCTCTCCGTGGCGAGCGCGATCTCTCGCTTACATGATTCCTGAAGGACGTCTTGATCAGAAGGGGGAACTCTTTCAATTTTATCTTTACATATTATGTATTCGCCCCCAACGCTAAGGATAATTCATTTCTCTATAATTGTGCGAGTTGTTGAATGTGTCCTACATTCACGAAAAAAAACAACTACGCCCAGGTATTGAAATATCTGAATGTGTACCTCCCTTGTGTAAGTAGCCCGTGATGGGATTCTGACGTGGGGGGATTATTGGCTGCTTTTGCTGCTCTCATCGGAGGACGGGGAAGGAGGGAAAGTGTCGGCTGCTTAGAAACAGCTTACTAACGTCCTTGACGACGATAGTCTGAAGTTGTCGTTCGCTGTGTGTGAGGTCAGGGGTTCGCTGAAGCGTTGGCGACCAATGAGAGATGTATTCATGACCGAGTCTGTATGGCGTGTGAGACTAGAGGCTTGAGGGTGGATGACTGGATGGGAGGATGAGTGCAAGAAGGACACCGCCAACGTTGTCATGCCATATTATGGATTGTTGTCGTTGTTGTTGTTGTTGTTGTTGTTGTTGTTGTTTTTGCTGCTGTTGGTGATTTTGCTGCTGTTGTAGTTGTTGTTGTTACTGTTTTCTGCTTTTGTTGTTTCTTGATCGTTGAAATCTAATGTCCTAGTAAAATTCCTGGTAGATTAATGCGATAGCGTGACAGCTGGGGCCTCGCAAGAACAGTGGCGTGGGTGTGGGGGGGGATGAGGGGAGGCCTGGGTGTGTGGGGGGGATGAGGGGAGGCGTGGGTGGAGGGGGGGGGGGAGAACTATTTCAGGAAGGAGGAGGGGACAAAATTAGAACCTGCTGGGATTTGGAAGCTCTAACTTTGGCTTGAGAGTGAGAGGTTCAATTTGTAAACAACTGCTCCCAGCTGTCGGTGCCTTCTGTTGGCGTGGACGTGAGACCTCCGTGGTTATACAGACTCGTTTTTCTTTTGCTTCAACCGAGAACTTTGACTCCCAAGAAACATAGCTTTATTATGGTCGCTTTTAAGCACAAGGGGGTATCCCGAAAAATGCTTTTTTGAGAAAATGGAAGGTAAAGTTTTTGGATCCTTGTTCAGTTTCGTTAAAAGACAAGGAGAGTTTTCTCTATAACCAAACAAATATACACACCGATTAAACCAAACTTCTCCTACAGGTAGGGCAATGCCCACTTTTGGTGTAGGTCAAGATTTCTGGAAACCTCCGATGTCTGGGTTAGCCCGCTTGTCCTTAAAGCGACCATATTTAGTTTATAAAGCGACAGTGCGGCTAAAACATTAACTTATTGCTCCTTCTCATATTATTTGCCCTGAGCGACCACAAGCATCATAAGCAGAATATCGCTGTCTTCTTAAATAATGTTGCGGCCGGCTTGAGGGGTCGCTCAGAAAGCATTGAGACAGTGTTCGGAAACGTATGTTCATGTCTTCTATCACAGCAACTAGCCCAGGGCTCGAAGTCTGAGGTGATCGTGAGTTTTGTGAGCTTCCTTTCATACACGTCACGTTCTACGTTCCGCACTTTAAAAAAAATTGGAGTGCATTTGAAATAATAATAATAATAATAATAATAATAATAATAATAATAATAATAAT
>NW_004797899.1:331833-337931 GCF_000002075.1 Aplysia californica | reverse complement strand
CCCCTCCTGGTGTGAGCCATGCTATGCTACAAATCCCCATCTCCTATATCCCCGACTAAACCTCAGTAGACTGGCATAGAAAAATGCTCGCCGTGTCTGAATGCTGGTGATGCCAAGTGTTTATTTTTGACTGCCACCCCGGGGGAAATTCCTCACTGTCATTCTCTCTGGTTTGTCGGCCGTCTATTTTGTTCCTTTGTCGAGCACCGCGCCATTGAGACTCGTCCTCCGCGGAGGAAAAGGATGGGGCGATGGGAGAAAAGACTGGGTGTCCTTGAACACAATCCTCATAAAACCTTTCCACAATAAACATCTTTAGACTTACGTAGTCGTGAGATTGATGAATGTTTAATATTGAGTGGAGCCATAACCTGTGACCCATGAACTGTGACCCATGAACTGTGACCCGTGACCTGTGACCCGTGACCTGTGACCTGTGGGGGAAAAGTTGTTGGTTTTTTGTGTTACGGCGTGGTAGATTCAGGCGCTCGTCATTTGTTGGACATATAGAGCGACGGGTATCATTTTAACCCTATCCGTAGGTCGTGTTTTACTATCGTTTCCGATCCATACGACGTTGGGAACTCTGTGCCACCACTTACCCTATCCGTACGTCGTGTTTTACTATCGTATCCATACGACGTTGGGAAATCTGTGCCACCACTTTCCAAAGAGGAAATTTACTCGTTAGTCCGATCCGTACGCTTTGCATAGCATGCTAGCAGTCTGTCAAAATGATTTTTTTTAGAAATACTGAAAGTTTCAAAGAGATCTTCGTTCTAGAAGTATTATGAAATGTGAAGAATACAACCCCGGGGGCACAAAATGACCCTAGGGCGTACGGATAATGTTAAAGTTAAAGGCTTGTTCATTTGTCTTGCTTTTGAGGGGAAAATACCCACCTGTTTTGAATAGAAATCGAGATATTTGCGATTGAAGGAGGTGGGGCTCGTTTGGTGTTGAGGGTAACATTAGCGAGAAAATGTCCTCCCAAGTTTGGTGATTTCCACAGCTAGAGCAAACTTGGAAACTGCAAATATTGTTGTTGTTGTTGTTGTTGTTGTTGTTGTTGTTGTTGTTGTTGTTGTTGTTGGCCAGACTGCAGTCTGGTGTGCACACGCTCTGTGCCACATGGTAAAGTGCTCTTTCTTTTATTGTTGTTGCCCTCTTTTTCTTGTGAACCTACGAAAAGGGAGCGGTCTTCGTGTGAGAGAGAGAGAGAGGGGCTTAATTAATGACCAAAGATGCATGGATTCGCCCACCGTGATAGTGAGAGGTTTAATTAATTCACAAAGATACATGGTCATTTGTTCGCCCACTGTGCCCCACACTTGCGAGTGACATACTGCAAGGTCTGGTAATTACTCCAAGGTCGCGCATTAGTTCTTGAGAGGGTGAGAGGGCCATTAACGCTGCTCTTCCATTTTGTCAGGGTTTTTTTAAATATATATTTAAAAAGACCATGAAAATAATGTGCGAGTGTGTAGGGCTGTTTTTTGTTTTTGTCGTTGCTTTGTTTGTTTGTTTGTTTTTGTTCTTGTTTTTTCCGTGGAAAAGAGGGGGGGGGGGCTCCTGAAGATAATATGCCCTTCCCCGTCCAACATTTACTTTAGTTTCCTTTTTTTGTTTTTAATTGTTGTGTCATGTTTTGTGGCAGCCTCTGTTTTGTTTTTCTGTTCTCAGTGTCCACTTTCCCGTATGCAGGGCAGGTCTTGTGTGTATGTGAGACAACTGTCCCGTATGTAGGGCAGGTCTTGTATGTATGTGAGACAACTGTCCCGTATGTAGGGCAGGTCTTGTATGTATGTATGTGAGACAACTTTCCCGTATGCAGGGCAGGTCTTGTATGTATGTATGTATGTGAGACAGCTTTCCCGTATGCAGGGCAGGTCTTGTATGTATGTATGTATGTGAGACAGCTTTCCCGTATGCAGGGCAGGTCTTGTATGTATGTATGTATGTATGTGAGACAGCTTTCCCGTATGCAGGGCAGGTCTTGTATGTATGTGAGACAACTTTCCCGTATGCAGGGCAGGTCTTGTATGTATGTGAGACAACTTTCCCGTATGCAGGGCAGGTCTTGTATGTATGTGAGACAACTTTCCCGTATGCAGGGCAGGTCTTGTATGTATGTATGTATGTGAGACAACTTTCCCGTATGCAGGGCAGGTCTTGTATGTATGTGAGACAACTTTCCCGTATGCAGGGCAGGTCTTGTGTGTATGTATGTGAGACAACTTTCCCGTATGCAGGGCAGGTCTTGTATGTATGTGAGACAACTTTCCCGTATGCAGGGCAGGTCTTGTATGTATGTGAGACAACTTTCCCGTATGCAGGGTAGGTCTTGTGTGTATGTATGTGAGACAACTTTCCCGTATGCAGGGCAGGTCTTGTGTGTATGTGAGACAACTTTCCCGTATGCAGGGCAGGTCTTGTATGTATGTGAGACAACTTTCCCGTATGCAGGGCAGGTCTTGTATGTATGTATGTGAGACAACTTTCCCGTATGCAGGGCAGGTCTTGTATGTATGTGAGACAACTTTCCCGTATGCAGGGCAGGTCTTGTATGTATGTATGTATGTATGTGAGACAGCTTTCCCGTATGCAGGGCAGGTCTTGTATGTATGTGAGACAACTTTCCCGTATGCAGGGCAGGTCTTGTATGTATGTATGTGAGACAACTTTCCCGTATGCAGGGCAGGTCTTGTATGTATGTATGTATGTGAGACAGCTTTCCCGTATGCAGGGCAGGTCTTGTATGTATGTGAGACAACTTCCCCGTATGCAGGGCAGGTCTTGTATGTATGTGAGACAACTTTCCCGTATGCAGGGCAGGTCCTGTATGTATGTGAGACAGGAAATATGCAGGGCAGGTCTTGTGTGTATGTGAGACATGAAATGTTTGTCGTGAATAGAAACAAAAAGAGCTAATGTGGAAAATAAGGAGCAGAATAGTAAATGTTTGTACAGGATTGGCTTCTGGTTCTTATTCACAAGTTCTTGGCGTGCGGTTAGGGTGGAGTGGGGTGGGGGGGGGGGGGTGGGGGGGGGCATACTGTGCTTTCATTTTCCTAGACTTTGTAAAGGAATGTGTTACCTTTTGTTGTTGATCGGGATAATTCAGGACCGACAAGAGCAGACGATAGAACAATGCTAGAGAGTAGGGAAAGAGGGTGAATGGAGACAATTTTAGAGAAGAAAAGTTTCCGTCGCTATCCGGAATCGAACCCAGGGTCTTTGAAGGAGAGGCGAACACCTTAACCTCTAGGCCACGAGAACCCCCATTCAGTTTCCCCGCAATGGTGACGTGAAGAGAGAAATAAACAATCCACACCACACTGCACTAGTGAAAGACAAGACTCCTGTGGTTGTGAAAGAACACGCCCGAATATCTCCACTTTCAGGCCACACGAAACGTGAATAGAAACAGCTTTATCTAGTAACTAATTTGTGTGGGTGGTTGGCGAGTGCTCTGGTGTGGTTCGCTCCTTCTTTCCTATCAAACATCTATCGTCCGTATCTCTTCTCCTTCTTTTTTGTGTTTGTTACTCTCTTGTAACACCTCTAATCTTGGGCACTTATATGACCTTATTGTGTTGCAAGTGCCGTAAAACTCTCACTAAAACTAAACTAACTCATCTGTTTGTGGCTCAGTCTGTTATGACAAAAACTGATTCGATTAGACTTGCTGAGACTTGCTGAGACTTGCTGAGACTTGCTGCGGTAGCGGGCGTCCACTTGAAGCATCATGTAACAAACAAAAATGGAAAGTAAATTTATTCTGTAGATCTCGTCTTTTATGCGTCCAACTGCGCCTTTGTCTGGGTTTTGAACGAGAGAGAATGAAAGGAAGTGTATGATTGACGGGGGGGGGGGGGGGGGGGGGGGGGGGAGGACAGGGCCAGGAAATGGATTTGGTTTATAAAAAGAAAGGGGGGGGGGGGGCTGGTGTTTAAGATAATATAAGCAGTCGAGTGGAGTTTCGACAACAAACAGGAGATTTTCATGTCACTTTGACTTTGATGTTATGTGTGTATACTACAGGAAGACAATGTCCCAGTTTGATTTCCTTCACATCACAATGGATTGTTTTTGTTGGGTTTCTTGGTTTGTTTTTCTTTTTTCGTTTTTGGCTTTTTTGTTGGTGTTTTTTTGTTTTGTTTTGTTTAATTTTCAAGAAAATGTCCAAAGATTTGAAGTATGGGCAAGAAGCTTGAGGTTTCGACAACAGCAGACGATAAGAAATGAACAGATGTAGATCGATTGGTGTTTTTGTTTCAGTTGTGAGATTATAGATCATCAAAGGATGCCTCTTTTTTGCCTCAAGTTTTGATTTGCGGGCCAGCTTTCCCGACCATCTCACTACTCACTACTTTAAAATTACAAAGTCCTCTCTGATTTTTTTGGTCGTTTTGAGTTACTAAGACTAAGACCATGTGGTCAGAAACCAAATGTGCTATCTCCTCTATCAAAATCATCAGATTATTCGGAGTCGTTATCAAGGTATTCAAAGAATTGCTTTCGAAAAAGGTTGACGACGACAAACGGTTTGAGAAGGGAGGGGAAGGGGACGGGGTGTTGTTATTGTCGTTTTTGTTGTTGTTGTTGTTGTTGTTGTTGTTGTTGCTGACGAGCAGCCGTTGAGATTTGCGTGATATTGTTGTCGTGATCCATGATGTAAATTACCAGGTTTTATTCCTCTGGCTTTAACGATCGCGTGTGTTTCATACATCGCCCATAACAGCAGCAGTCAATGACCTTTTGACCCTGTTATTCAGTTAGAGAAGCACGCAACCCCTCTCTCTCTCTCTCTCTCTCTCTCTCTCTCTCTCTCTCTCTCTCTCTCTCTCTCTCTCTCTCTCTCTCTCTCTCTCTCTTTTTTTTCTCTTTCTTTCTTTCTCTCTCTCTCTTTCTCTCTCTCTCTCTCTCTCTCTCTCTCTCTCTCTCTATCTCTCTCTATCTCCCTGTGTCTCTGTCTTTCTCTCTATCTCTCTCTCCACCCCCACACCCCCACTCAACTCTCTCTCTCACTCTCTCTCTCTCTCTCTCTCTCTCTCACACACACACACACACACACACACACACACACACACACACACACACACACACACACACACACACTCACACATACACACACACACACACACACACAGCGACCCAACCTCACTCCCCCGCGGGTTAGGTAATTACACGTCTGACATTCCAACAAGCAATGAGACTGCCCAGACAGCACGCACATCAAAGCTTCAAGTACAGAATTATTATAACATGTAACTGTTACATATAGATGTTTAAGATAATTATAGATGTTTGTGAAGGATCTGAGAGCAATGGTGATTTTAGAAATGACGGCGGTGATGGTGGTAAGTGATGGTGTGGGATGGTTAATGTGTAAATAATTATTAAGAGGATATGCTTCTGTTAGTTGAGGTTGTTTTTTTAATGGTAACGTTAGTCCTATCTTCCTCTGCTCCGATGCGTGACGAGGGATGTGGGCACCCTCTATCCCGTTCCCTTCTGAAAACTATCTTTAAAGGATTGTTTTCTTAACCCGAAAGTGCTCGGTATAAGTTGTATGCGAACTAATTCATTGCGTAAGTTACGTTTAATTCGTTTAACCTAGAAAGTTTGCCGTATCCCCCCCTCCCCCCCCCTCCCCCCCCCCCCCAAAAACACACCTATTTGCCATCTCTGCAATAATATATTCACGCCCTCCCTTTATCTGACATAATGCTCAGTAAGTATTTCATGTTTCCGGCAGACGGGGAATCTGTTCCAGTAGATCTACTGACACTGACGGGGAATCTGTTCCAGTAGATCTACTGACACTGACAGGGAATCTGTTCCAGTAGATCTACTGACACTGACGGGGAATCTGTTCCAGTAGATCTACTGACACTGACGAGAAGTAGGAGGAAGGTGTTGATTCCTTTGATGTAATCTGTTTGTCCGGGGTCTGTAGAACCTCACGACCGGACGTTTTGTATACAGCTCCGCACTGCTATAGGTCCTCTCACCTTTTCTACGAGGCTTTGATAGTGTCAACGGCTGTTTTTTCCACACACCCCGGCCACCCCCACCCCCCCCCCCCCCCACGG
>NW_004797899.1:330259-331733 GCF_000002075.1 Aplysia californica | reverse complement strand
ACGTCACGGTTCTGTTCCCCCACCCCCATGTCCCCCCAGTCCCCTGAGATTGTGCTCGTAAACAGATAGTCTTCCAGCGTTCCGGGATGGCCAATACACGGAGTTCTGCGGTGAGCCTTTGTGTGCCTCTATGGTATTTGTGGTACCAACGCTATTATATTATACTGTATCTCCCTTCTCCGCTGTGTCGCTCCTTTTCCTCGTGTCGTCTCAGCTCCCCAAGGTCGTCACCCCAGACGCCCACCTAGAGAGTTGGGGTGGGGGTGGGGGCAACACTTCTCGGGCCACGCCCACATCTACGACTTCTGTGATGCGTACATAACCGAGAACCGAACCCACCGGCGTCCGTGGTGTGGTGGTTAGCCTCCTCGCTGTCGCTCGCCAGAGACCAGAGTTCGATTCTCAAGTGGGGAGAATTTTTATCGAGTTTCTCGGTCTTTTTGCTGGGATGTTCTCTTCCCTCTCAGTCCGGGCTAGCCCTGCACATGATAGGGAGGCTCAACAGCCAGCCTCCTAAATTTTCTCAATTATCGTGTCTCCAACACATACACGTGCTACTTGCTCGAGAGTTTATTCTGAACTGTTCTGCCGTGGTTCGTGAGTGATTCCTGAGTAACTAACACGTCTTTTAATGGTCACGTGATACACACAGATAAAACGGACATAACTGGCATAGTACACCGGCCACAACCACACACAGTTACTCTGTCTTAACGGTACATCACAGAAATGTTTCTGACAGGGTCGGTCAATAGCCAGCCTCCTAGATGTTCTCAATGTTACTGATGGGACGGTCAATAGCCAGCCTCCTAGATGTTCTCAATGTTACTGATGGGACGCTAGGACACCCAAATTGTAGACTCAGAAGTAAGGCAAACAGATGGATTAGAGGATATCTTGCCGTGCTCTTGCCGCTCATGACAACTCCCTGAGTCAGGCAATGTGAATAGGTCTACATTGTGTTTGTGGTGTGGAACTGAAGTTGAAAATTGTCTTATCTCATCTCATGTATGGTCACTTTTAAGGACTAGCGGGCTAACCCAGGTTTCTGGGGTTTCCAGAAACGTCATCTTCATCAAAAGTGGGCATTGTTCTACCTAAAGGAGAAGTTGGGTTTCATTGGTGTGTATATTTGTTTGGTCATAGAGAAAACTCTCCTTGACTTTTCAAGAACCTAAAAAAAGGGCAAAAACTTTACCTTCGATTTTCTCAAAACAGCATATTTCGGGATAGCCCCCTGGTGCTTAAAAACGACCAAATAATATAATAAATGCAATAGCATATAAAACTGTTGTACTCGCAGTATTTATGTTTGAGGGTTTTTTTGGGAGGGGGGGTATTATTTTCATTAGTCTCTCTCTCTCTCTCTCTCTCTCTCTCTCTCTCTCTCTCTCTCTCTCTTTCTTTCTCTCTCTTTCTTTCTCTCTCTCTCTTTCTCTCTCTCTCTATGTTTGTGTGTGTGTGTGTGTGTGTG
>NW_004797899.1:328283-329587 GCF_000002075.1 Aplysia californica | reverse complement strand
AGAAGAAGAAGAAGAAGAAGAAGAAGAAGAAGAAGAAGAAGAAGAAGAAGAAGGGAAATCATGATGGCGCAACAACTTCGACGACATTAACATCAATAACAAGAACAACTGTCGACGACATTAACATCAATAACAAGAACAACTGTCGACGACATTAACATCAATAACAAGAACAAATGTCGACGACATTAACATCAATAACAAGAACAACTGTCAACGACATTAACATCAATAACAACAACAACTTCGACGACATTAACATCAATAACAACAACAACTGTCGCCCCGAAACAAAGAGACAAGAGACAGACATCTGTGGTGTAGCGGTCAGCTCCTCGCCATAGCACGCGGGAGACTTGAGTTCGGTTCCAATGTGGGGAAAACTGTCATGTCAAATGTCTGTCTTTCTGCCGGGACGTCGTGTCCCTCTCTACCCAGGCGGTGCCTGACAGGCGGTGGGAAGCCTGCTCGTTGTCAAAACTATGTCAATGGCGGCGTAAGTACACCTAGATTTGAAAAAAAGAGACAAAAGAACTCCACATCTGTTATTACTACGAGACAAATTTGTCTTTGGTAGGTTCAACCGCTTGTTACAGTTTTCTTAATAGTCGGGCAACTCATAGCGGCTTTCTGATTGGCTAGACAGCACATACCGACTTTCTGATTGGTTAAACAGCTAATACTACGGTCTTCTGGTTGGTTAGGCAGTATAATATATCGACTTTCCGATAAGTCAAAAATCTCATAACGGCGTTCTGATTGGCTGAACAGCTCATACCGACTTTCCTATTGGCTGGACAGCTTATACCGACTTTCCGATTGGCTAGACAGCTCATACCGACTTTCTGATTGGCTAGACAGCTCATACCGACTTTCCGATTGGCTGGACAGCTCATACCGACTTTCTGATTGATTAGACAGCTCATACCGACTTTCTGATTGGCTAGACAGCTCATACCGACTTTCCGATTGGCTGGACAGCTCATACCGACTTTCTGATTGATTAGACAGCTCATACCGACTTTCTGATTGGCTAGACAGCTCATACCGACTTTCTGATTGGCTAGACAGCTCATAACGACTTTCTGATAGAAGGGTAGACAACACTAATTATCAGCTATCCCATTAGTTAGACGGCACGTTACAGTTTTCTGATTGGCTAAAGTCATAGTGCGCACCACGTGACAGTTTGTGAAAGTGACGTGTTTGATGGCGTCTCGTTAGTTGTACAAGGACGTCTCGTTAGTTGTACAAGGACGTCTCGTTAGTTGTACAAGGACGTCTCGTTAGTTGTACAAGGACGT
>NW_004797899.1:326525-328009 GCF_000002075.1 Aplysia californica | reverse complement strand
TGTACAAGGACGTCTCATTAGTTGTACAAGGACGTCTCATTAGTTGTACAAGGACGTCTCATTAGTTGTACAAGGACGTCTCATTAGTTGTGTGTAGCCCAGAGTGAGCACCTGTTGCAGCCACGACTCACCAGCCACTGTCTCGCATGTTCCCTTATCCAGGCCGTTCCTCCCCCCTTAACTCCCTATTCCGCTTTCAGTTTCCTTTACGCATTTGCCGACGTAAATTTGGCAACCGAAGCCGGCTCAGGTATTTTGAGAAGATACCACGGACGTTTTAATGTGGACATGTCTTCCAAAATATCTTCTCTTTTTGGACGGCCGTACCTTTTTACATTTTTGAAAGATTTGGGAGGGCTGTCTTTCTTCGCCAATATCGACCATAACACTTTCTTTCACAAAGTTGTGTATTACAGTATGTTCATCGATCAACAGTTCCCAATCTCTGTCGCCGGGAATTCGCGTTTGTACCTTTGCTAATTTAGGAGGCTGGAGACATGTGCTTTTTTGTTATATTTTTATCGGGTTGGGGGATACATAATCGTTTGGTTCGTATCTGCTGCATTTACACATTCCTTCTGCGACTGGAAAAAAACCCGTGAAAAATCCCCGGTATTTAAGACTCCACTCCACTCCACTCTTGACGCTTTGTTTGTAAATCTTGGGGCGCGTCGTGTGTTCCTAATGTTGAGGAATTAACGAAATAATGCAAAAGTGCATTCCCCGCCTGGCGGAAATAGACACGGCAACAAATAACCCGAGAGCCCAGATCAGAGTATGTCTTTGGTCGCCAGTTCCTTTTTTCTTCTTAAATACCGGTGATTTGTTAGGGTTCTATTTAAATCAGGGGGCTGTTCCATATATATGGTTCCTGTTTGACGCCTTCTGTTTGACGCCATGTACTGGGAGCAAAAAGTTTTCAATCAAACCGAGATACTTCCTAAACATTCTCCTCACGGGAGTCGTACAGAGATCTTCTGTGAGTGACATGGAAGCGACTCACCGTCATGACATAGACTCCAGTCACATTGTCTCATGACGGGTGTTACCTTGAACCAGTTTAAAATACAGAGCTGTTCTGAAGGTTTTAAAAACAACGGCCCATCCTGTCCTATTCTGTCTGGTGCTCTTGATGTCGAGCGTGCGGTGGCGGAGCGGTTAGTGCGCTTTTCTCCGAAGCGGAAAGTCCAAGTGCCTTCATTGTGTTGCAAGTGCCGAAAAACTCTTACTAAAACAAATAAACAGACAAATACACTTAATAGCATGCACTTTTCCCGCGGAATCAGCAAGAATCACTATCGACCGTTGTCGTCTCAGATCTGTTTACACGCTATGTCAAATAATCCAGACAGGTGCGTTTAACTGTTTTGTTTTGAAATATCAGAGCACCCGATGAATCCCTAAAGTATATTATGTTGTTGTTGTTATATTGTAGTTGTCGTTGTAGTCGTTTGCGTGTGTGTGTGTGTGTGTGTGTGTGTGTG
>NW_004797899.1:323951-326086 GCF_000002075.1 Aplysia californica | reverse complement strand
TCTCCCCCCCCCTCGATAATTGGTCACTTTTAAGCACAGGGGGGCTATCCCGAAAATGCTGTTTTGAGAAAATCGAAGGTAGCTCAGTTTCTTTAAAAGACAAGGAGAGTTTTCTCTATAACCAAACAAATATACACACCAATGAAACCAAACTTCTTCTATAGGTAATGCCCACTTTTGGTGTAGGTCAAGATTTCTGGAAACCTCCGAAATCTGGGTTAGCCCGCATGTCCTTAAAAGTGACCAATTTTGCGCTCAACTCTGCTAAACAAATGCCAACAGACATTTACAAAACGTGGAAGGAAGGACACGACTCTTTATCTGTAACCCCAAGTGAAGTGACAAGTCCTGGTTTGCTGACCAAGGACTCAGGGCGCACAAGGAGCTCTAAACGTAGACAATTTGGTTATTTGGAACTATGGCCTGAAGTTGACACAGATCTATTCTTTCGCCGAGTGTGTTCTTCTTGTTTCTCGTTTTGCCGCTCTCTGCTCTTTTGTTCTGGGACTTTTGTTTTCCCCTCTGGCGTGTATTCGGGAGTGTGTCTGTCTATCGCCCGCGTATGTGGGAGTGGGTCTATCGCCAGGACATGATTGTACCGTCCCTGAAGCAGATGCTATGACCATAAACGTAAAACGCGCTTTGTGAGGCTGCAGGAGGTCCCATGTCAAAGGACAGACTCCGTAAACAAACTGTCTTCACTCCCCTTTCATGGGCGCTTAAGGTCATAGAATTAGGATGTCTGTTCTTATTGTTGTTTTATACGATGTTAATGGTCGCCTTGACACCAATCTCTAGACAGAGAAGGAAGAACGGAGACGAAAGGATGATAATGAAGGGGAGGGGTGGGTCCGGGGAGATGAAGGCAGACACGGTCCATTGAGTACCCGCTCGTGCTTTTGAGCATATGCTTTCTTACTACAGACTGTCTTGATTTTTTTAATCCGAAAAAAAGACAGCAAGGAATGTTTCAGATTTTTCTGCTCTGAAAGTTATGGGTTACCAATGTGTACTTCAAAGCTTCCTAAAACAGGTAAAACCACCACGTGCAGCACGGAAATCCTCGGGGAATTTTAGTCAAATTTGCAAGTGATCCTTAACTTCTGTTGAAGTCTGTATGAGCGTCAAGTCTAGTTAAGTTTTGAGTATATCTTTGACTTATGTGTGTAATCAGTCGAGGAAGTTGTTCCAGCTGCTAATATTTTATTGTCTATTGTGTGTGCCTTACCTAGTGGGGAGGTGTGGGGTGGGCGGGTGGAGAGAGAGAGAGAGAGAGAGAGAGAGAGAGAGAGAGAGAGAGAGAGAGAGAGAGAGAGAGAGAGAGAGAGGAGAGAGAGAGAAAAGAAAGAGAAGAGAGGGGAGAGAGGGGTGGGCGGAGGGAGAGGGAGAGAGAGAGACAAGAGAGAGAGAGAGAGAGAGAGAGAGAGAGACAAGAGAGAGAGGGGAAAGAGGGGTGGGGAGACAGAGAAAGAGAGATGGGTGAGTGAGGGAGAGAGAGAGGAGGGTAGAGAAAGAGAAAGCGATGAGGGAAGAGGAAGAGAGAAAGGGAGAGAGAGGGAGGGAAAGAGAGGGGGGGGGTGACGAAAACTGTCTTGAGTATGAACGCTCCTGACGTAAGGGCTACTAGATACCTAATTGTCCCCTATGGTTTTACTTTTCCTTGTGCTTTGTCCTCCACGTACACAGATGGTGGGTGGTTGGTGGGTGCTCTGGTGTGGTTTGCTCCTTCTGTCCTGTCAAACATCTGTCGTCCTGATCTCTCCTCTGTCTGTTATATCTGTATGTGGAATGGTACTGTCTGGGGACATCTCTAGTCTTAAGCACCTGTGTGGCTTTTTTGCGTTGCAAGTGCTGTAAAAAACTGACCTGACTTTTTAAAGCTTGCTACACGCAGGTTTGTAATTGCCACCAAAGCCTGAGAGTTGCCTTTTCAAACTCTCCCGCACTGTGCTGGCTTCGACACATCAGAAATAGTGACAACATTCTTCACACACAAACAACGACTAAACCCTGTGTCCCGGTGACAGAAATACTTGGTGTTTTGTTGCTCTAACCAGAGATGGCTCTAACAGTTGCCTCACCGTCTTGAGTCTTCCCGGCTTCGATGTAGTCACCGTGGTTTGTCATCTTACCCC
>NW_004797899.1:322011-323352 GCF_000002075.1 Aplysia californica | reverse complement strand
GTCCCCTTTCGGGAATAGAACTCAAGACTTCTGCACGCGACTGCGAACTTTCTAACCGCCACGCCACGAATGTTTTTGGCTGACGCGAATTGGTGTATGAGTTTGTTTGTGTGTTTGTGTGTTTGTTTGTCGTTGTTTTGTAGTTGTTGGTTTATTTGTTGTTTTTTGGGGGGTAGGTGTCATTTCTAATTCTTGACTTCTCTTCAACAGACGACTAAATACTACATTGTGAATTCTGTCTATGCTTCTCAACTAAACTTTTGGTATCCTTGCACGCCGTGTGTTACACACACCGACGTTTTCCCGCGACTTCATCCTGTCGTCCTTGTACGTGTTGAAGGAGCGTCAATATGTACCATCGTCTGTGATGTAGCGGCAAGGCGGATGTACAACAGTTCTGTTCAGTTCCCCGTATGTATGTACGACAGTCCAGTTCACTTATGTCGTACTGGGCTGTGGTTTCGATGACTCTTGAGCTCCCGGACTGTGTTGAAAGAGGTGTACATCTACTTCCATATATAGCCACAGCAGTGCTCTTGTCTAGCCCTCTCGGCCACAGCCTCTCTCTCTAAGGGTGCGGTTATATTCAGCCCTGCCGGAAGAACGTCAGCGAACAACTAGGTCAGTGGGACACCGCCATCCTCTGTTTGAACGTCCGTCGTCATTTGTTTGTTTGTGTCGTTTTGTTCTCTCCAACAACGACAGGGTTGTTCTTTTTAGTTGGCCGTGGAATGTACTCTACTGTTTTCTTACTTACTTACTTGGTTGGAGAATAGGCATAATTGCTGGTGGCGCTCTGTGTTCTGATTGGTTCACCCTCTTATGCTCACCCAGAAGCGTCTGACACAGACACACCCTTAATGACTCTGTTCTCGTCAGTCGCCGTTGCTTTGTATTTGTGGGTGGCTAGCGGGTGCTCTGGTGTGGTCTGCTCCTTCTTTACTATCAAACATCTATCTTCCTGATCTTTCCTCCTTTTTTGTGGCTGTTACTCTCCTAGATATCTCCATCTTCTCTTTTTTAAGGAGGTTGACAGTAGCACTAATTTACATACATTATATTTTCTTACTTTCTTTTTCATCTTATTTCAATCGTTCTGAGATTATGTGACGATGTCTGTGTGAAGGTAAGCACACTACCGACAGAGAGCTCCTTGTCGCCCTCACCTAATCACGTCTGACTTTGAAGTTTCAAGTGACTTTGACATACCACACACACCTAGCGACGTCTGACTTTGAAGTTTGAAGTGACTTTGACATACCACACACACCTAGCGACGTCTGACTTTGAAGTTTGAAGTGACTTTGACATACCACACACACCTAGCGACGTCTGACTTTG
>NW_004797899.1:316311-318389 GCF_000002075.1 Aplysia californica | reverse complement strand
CTTACTTTGTTTCCGTCTGTCTGTCTTACTTTGTTTCCGTCTGTCTGTCTTACTTTGTTTCCGTCTGTCTGTCTTACTTTGTTTCCGTCTGTCTGTCTTACTTTGTTTCCGTCTGTCTGTCTTGCTTTGTTTCCGTCTGTCTGTCTTGCTTTGTTTCCGTCTGTCTGTCTTACTTTGTTTCCGTCTGTCTGTCTTGCTTTGTCCAGCACTAAATGACCATTAGAGTGTCTATGTGCTTCTGTTTCCTCAAACGAACAATCAAACAGACACACAAACAAACAAGACGTTAACGTCCTTATCCAGTAGGGCAGTCCCTTATCGATCTAGTAGTAAGTTCAAAAACAGACTCTAAACCGTCCCCTGGGGGTCTCTCGTGGCCTCGAGGTTAAGGTGTTTACCTCTCATTCAAAGGTCCCGGGTTCGAATCCGAGTAGCGACGGAACAATTTTGTTCTCTAAAATTGTCTCCGTTCTCATCCTTTCCTGCTCTCTAACAATGTTCTGTCGTCGGCTCTCATCTCCACTCTCGGCTTCTGACTCTTTCTGCAGCCTTTCTTTCTTCTGCTACTCCTTGGCTCCTTCTTACTGTCCAGGGGTCAAAGATGTCGGCGTTTCTCCTATATTGAGGACGGTGGGCTGGTACAGGTTCTACTGTATAATGTCAGAGGCTGACACTGAGGCTTGTCTTCCTATCATATGTGACGCATCCTGGTCAAATCAGGCGCTCGTCAAACGTATAATGACATCGAAGAACGTGGTATTTTTTCCGTAGTTTGAGGAATTTTTATCGATTTTTGTGGTGACTCACTACCTTTCATGTCTTTTAAAGAACACATTTCTGTCTGGATTGTACTGAAAAACGTTACTTAAAGGCATACAAAAATGTAAACTTTTTGTTTTCATGGACACTCAATGTAAAGAAATAACTCAACTGTGGCGGCCATTTTCTCGCTAATTTTACCTCTGAGACCTGGCGATCACCACCTCTTTGAATCAAAAATATCTCGACTTGTCTCCGAGATAAATGGATAGTTTCTTCATCAAAAGCTAGACAAATGAAAAACCTTCAAGATGATACCAATAACTCCCGATACTTCAAAATGGACGAGCTCCTGACTCTACCCCCTCGTGGCACGTATCATCCTCCACTTATCACAACATATAGAGGCTACAGAAAACGGCCATAACCTCCTTTTTCTCCTGAAACGAAATAAAAAAAAACCCAACAAAGTTTTAATGCATTATCATCAAAACTTTGGCAGCAGTTTTTCCCTGTCAAGAAGAAATCCCCATTCCTTAATTTCCAAATATTTTCTTTCCAGATCGTCGTGTTTTTCTTCTACAGTTGACACGGCCCGGGTGTTTTAGAAGTTGGCAGCTTTTTGTCTCTATTCATATTGAGTGAAATTGCAGATTTATTTTTTGTGGGGGGTTTTTGTTGTTTTATGTCACTGTTGTTGTATTTTTGTCTGTTTGTTGGTGAGAAAGAGGACTTGTTTGTTTTGTGGTTTCATTTGGGGGAGGGGATGCAGGGTGTGCATGTGTGTGTGTGTGTGTGTGTGTTTGTGTGGGTGTGTGTGTGTGTGTGTGTGTGTGTGTTTGTGAGTCTGTGTGTGTGTGTGTTTGCGTGTGTGTTGTGTATGTGAGGCTGTGTGCATGTGTGTGTCTGTGTGTGTGTGTGTTTGCGTGTGTGTGTATGTGTGTGTGCGTGTGTGCGTATATGTGTGGAGGGGGGTGTGGATTCCTTAAACAGACCTCTACTCTACGTGAATATCTTTTTCTGACTGCATGCTATTTATCTCCTCACATAATGGCAGAATGATCATCCTGCTGATGGCTTTGATATGATAACACGACGGTTCATTTTGGATGTTCACTTCCGTGACAGGCTGTTTGTTCCAGAGCTGTCGTGATGTTTCGGCTCTTGCCTACCATAATGAGGCCGACAGTTTTGATCTACAATCACTACGTACCCTTGTTGTTGAGAGGTTCCAAGATTCTGCCTGTAACTCTTTTGCCATTTTCCTCTGTTTACGAGGACGTGAGGAGGGGAAAAGAGAGGGAAAGTTGTGAGTGGGG
>NW_004797899.1:314377-315836 GCF_000002075.1 Aplysia californica | reverse complement strand
GGGGGGTTGTGAACACTTTTGCATACGCAGGTTTTTGTTTGCTTGTTCGTTTGTTTATGTGTTTTGTTTTCTGTCTAGATCACGCCATCGTGCTGATATTTGATCACCTTGTAAACAACAGCTGGTCGTTGGGGAAGAAAACACATGTAGAATCTACATGATTGTTTATGATGATAAACCAAAGAAACTGTAAAAACTGGGAAGTGTTATTATTGGCGAGAGACTTTCGGGCTGTTCTATTTTTAGAACTCAGCATGGTGTAGACAGAACTTCTCGTCAGCGTTTTATGGAACTTTCTTTTTTTTTCTTATCAAGTTTTGATGATTTGTACTATGATGGTAAAGAGCTTGGAACTAAAGTGGGGAAAGATTTACATCGAAATTTATCAAAACAACCACTCGAGGGGGAAACAGCTTCTGAATGAATACAAAAGCAAAGATATATCCATCTGAAAAAAGATAAATAAATAAATAAAAAATAAATGAGATTTCAGATAGCGGGGGGCGGTTTGGTTTGGGGTTTTGAAACCAAACTTTGGGAAAAAGACGAACTGATCATCTGGATGATAATCGTTATTTTTGTTGTTGCTCTTTTTTTGTTGGCGCCGAGAAAAGATGTTATCATCGAGATTCCAATTTGAGCGAATATTTCAAAGATTGAGTTGTTCCTGTCAGCAGCTCTCGCCAGACGTCACGGGAGACGCTGGCAATGTCTTCGGCGATCAGAAACCTTGGAACGTGTCAGCAGACCACATATACCAGACCACATGTACCAGACCACAATATCTCGTTGTACCAGACCACTACCAGAACAATACCACTACCACTAACCTGTACCAGACCACAACGTATCGTTTTTCCCGTGTCCTCCCCGCGCGTTATGCAACTTTTGGGAGACCCCCCGTCCTGCACCGGTCAGCCAGGAAAGCCTTTCTGTAGCCGGTACTTGACTGAGGTTGTTTTGACCTCTTGTGTTTTGTGTCAGAATCTCGTTTTTTCTACACGGCTGGGCAGCGGTCCGGTTTGGAAATATCCGGATTGTTTTGGATCTTTCACTGGTGAAAAACTATAATGCAGTAGATTTTATTTTGTCGCCCCCTGTTTTAATGACAATAGACAGATAATAGGTAGCGTTTTGTATAGCGCAAATCCCCGCTCAACAACAAGCTCTATGCGCTTCACAGTCGATACTATTACCCCGCAGACCTGGGAGCATTCTGAAACAATCTCAAGTTCCTGGGAAGCATACAGTGCAAGCGGCCATTTATAGGCGCTAAAACACTAACATGCTGACAAGATCTCCTCCATGATAGCTGGCAGTCTGGACAATTTATTCTGTAGGCCTGTGTATGTTGGTGAGACATGTATGTGCAGTACAGGTTTTTCAAAAGGGCGTAGCGCTTCTTTGAAAAGAAAAAAAAAGAAAAAGAAAGAAACAACTCCTCCCCCTCCCCCTCCCC
>NW_004797899.1:310684-311924 GCF_000002075.1 Aplysia californica | reverse complement strand
ACACACACACACACACACACACACACTTTCAAATAGCTCTCATCAGACTTTGGACAGACTGTGTATGTTGAAAATAGTTACATTCCATCTTTGTTTTATTCACCTAAGGTAATTAATTTTGAAAATGATGCCTGGACAAGTTCCTCTCATTGTGAGTGCTGCCTCAGACCCCAGCACTTGGTGTGTACATCTAGCTTATTGTGGGTGGTTGGAGGGCGCTACTGGTGCGTCCTACTCGTTTTCTTGTCCTCTGTTGTTCATGTCTCTGTCTGTGTGTTTCCGTACATGAAATAGTTGACCTCTGTTGTGTCTCGATGTGCAGCTCTTCTGCTCCAACAAATGGCATTTAATTGTTGATAAGTTGCCGGTCTTGTATCGCCAGATATGTGAAATGTTTTACCTGAGTACATGTCTCTGTATTCTATCATCATGTTTTACCTGAGTACATGTCTCTCAGTATTCTATCATCCTGTGAACGAGTTTTTGTTCTCAACTATGTAAATCCAGCGACCTTGGGTTTAAGAATATACCCCCCCCCCCCCCTTTTTTTTAAATATATAAATTCACACTGCGCTTTGAAAGGAAGACAGGATGTGAGAGGTTTTTACGGTATTGATTCAGAATCTCTTCACAGATTCGTCTTTTGTTTTCACTTCCGGCTACCCTGTCGTCTGCCTGTGCGCCGAGCGGAAATGTACCCCGGTGTTTGGTGGCGCTGTGTGGTGGCGCTGTTTGGTGGCGCTGTGTGGTGGCGCTGTTTGGTGCTGTATCAGACTTGCATAAACGTGCAGTCAGGTGTGTCACCGGTAGTCTCCCGTTGCCCTGAAGCTGTCAGGATCTCTGTGGGTGGCTACGTGCCACTAATCATCATGTTTTTGTTCCTGTCCTTGTTATTGGACGTGTTGTTACGTCCCCAAAGATGCAATTTGAATAATTTAGTAGGCGGGTGTGTGGAGATGGATGTAACACCTCAGCAGAAAGACTGAGATACTGGATGAAAAGTAGCCTGTTCCCACATAGGAATTGGACTCGGGGACTCGGGTCTGCTGCGGGCGATGGTGAAGCACCTAACCTTTACATCACAGAAGACAGTTCATCATGGTGAAACACCTAACCTTTACATCACAGAAGACAGTTCATCATGGTGAAACACCTAACCTTTACATCACAGAAGACAGTTCATCATGGTGAAGCACCTAACCTTTACATCACAGAAGACAGTTCATCATGGTGAAACACC
>NW_004797899.1:307712-309791 GCF_000002075.1 Aplysia californica | reverse complement strand
CCCTCCCCCACACGTCATTCTTTTTCAAATATCTCGATTTCTATTCAAGACAAACGTGTTTTTTTTCTCACCAAAAGCAAGACAAATGAACCAGCTTTTAAGATGCTATCAATAACTCCATATGCCCAAAAACTGGGCTGCGCCCGATTCCATCGCTTCTCAACACAAATAGACGAGAGCTGTTCTCTATGAGACCACCCTCCGAGTAGATCTTGGAGGATAACCAGTGCAGGCGAATTGTTAGCTTGACATGGAGAACATGCAAGAGACTCAAAAGAAACGGTTCTATGAAAACTGGTACACATGTATCCAGCCCTAATTACGCCTACTTATTTCAGACATCCAACTTCTTTCTTTAAATGTGGCTGTTTTACACCCCCACCGTCCCAATTAAGACAATTTTGTCTGTCTCTTATATTTTATCTGTTTAATTTAATTTTTACAAATGTTGCACGAGCGCCTCATTTCACAGCACATTTTTGGAAGCAATCGTCGGTGATCATTCCAAGTTTGGCACCGTGTAGAGTGCACATCTTTTGTTCTGTAGTATCGCGTGTCTGGGCGGCTGTCGTCGAGCGGCGAGTGTGCCATTGAGAGGGGAGACGGCCCCCTTCACATTCCCCACGGCCCCTGGGAGAGTGTGTCGTGAACATATCACGTCATACAGTCCCGTGTTGATTAAATATGCACGCGCATAAATTCCTTTGTGAGTTTTTAAACCACATGCAGATATTTGGACTCCCTAGAACATTATCTTTGTGGAGTTTCTAAGACGCCACTGGACTGGAACACGCAGGATGCAGATTCAATGAAAAGTTTCTGTTGCGGCGTGAATTCTCTTAAACTGCAGCTATCACCAGAACTTTTCTCTCCTGTCCATTTTTTTTCGAAACGTTTTCGAGCTTGAATCCGGGCCATGAAATAGACTCAAGGTTCTACTTGTAAAAAACAAAGTAAAGATTCATCCGTTTCTCTGACTGTAACGATGTCAAAATATATCTTCCATCTTCATTCCCCGTGTTTTTTTCTTACAAGTCGAGATTTATTTCCCAATCGTTTCGTTTTCAGAACCTGCTGAGAGTTTCGTTAGTTCCATCGTGTTATGTTGCGTTCTGTCTGTTCCTCCGTGATGTTGGGATGTGACCCGTGTCGGGACTCTGAATGATCGGGGCCACGTGAGAAGATCTGATTCTTTCTGGGGATCATTTGCATTTTGATGGACAATTTGAATTTCCGTTTATGTAGCTGTTTCGTCTTCGTCTATCGTTCTTTCCTCTCTTACTTTGATGACTTTTTGGGGGGTTCATTTTCTTGTAACTTGTTCTGGTGCAATCTGGGCGGCCACTAGACAGCGGAACCAGGCGTGAGTGGAAACAGCAGCTGTTGGCTGTTTGTGTTTGGGGGAGGGGGAGGGGAGGGAGGGAGGAGGGGAGGGGAGGGAAAGAGGGAGGGGCGCTGGGAGAAAGTCCTTCTGTTTTAGAGGTGTGGGATTGCTGTCTGCTTTTTCTATTTCCGTACATTATTTCATTTTCCTAACCTGCTCCTTGTGGGTTTTGGCTGGAATCGTGCTTGTAGTCACAGGTTGGCCTTTGAAGTGACGTAGTTCAAGAGTAGACAAGGACAGAAACGACTTTCTGGTGGGTCCGGTTTTGTTTTTTGTGAGATTTTTCCGTGATGTGTCTACATAGTGCGTCTACGTCGTAAAGTCGGTGGAGGGACGGGGGAGGGGGAGAGATGTGGGGAGTCTGGTAGCTAGATAATCCCTGGAGTTTTGTGGCAATAGGCCTAGGCTAGTGTATGTCGTTTCTGTTTCACGACATACGAAGATGCGTAACGTGGATCTCTTAGTTTTAATACAAGTTATACGGCACTTGCAACACAATAAAGTCACATAAGTGCCAAAGATTAGAGGTGTTACAAGAGAGTGACAAACACAAAAGAGAAGGAGGGGAGATAAAGACGATAGATGTTTGATAGAAAAGAAGAAGCAAACCTCACTAGAGCTCCCGCCAACCACCCACAACGTGGATCTTTGAATGAAGAATCACTTATGACCGGGGGGGGGGGGGGGGGGGGGGC
>NW_004797899.1:302610-303860 GCF_000002075.1 Aplysia californica | reverse complement strand
AGAGAGAGAGAGAGAGAGAGAGAGAGGCAGAGACAGAGACAGGGACACTGAGAGAGGGAGTAAGAGAGAGAGACACAGGCAGACGGACATTTGGGCAGAATCCCTCTCTTCTATCTATCAGCTTTGCCCTATCCCACCTGCTGCTATATCGCGTGATGTTGACAACCTTGGGCCTCTGCATTTGTCGGAAATAGATTTCTTCAACTACGAAGTCTATCAATAGCTCGGGATTCCAATTCTTTAAAATAAAACGCACTTGTGCGATTGCTGAGTTTGAGAAAAATGTTCTCGTACGATTTGCGTCATTTTCCCTGATGCTGGGGCAATAATCTGCTGAAATGAGCTGCTCGCACGTCGTTGTTTTTGAGAGACGGGTATCAGATAGCGTTCTTCACACGTCTAATGGGGAATTCTTTTCTTGCGTCGATGACGTTCTCTTGGCATGTCTTCGGAGCAGATTGCTGAGCCAGGCTCACAGCTCGGGTACAGGAACAGAGTGCATCGATAGATCGATTGGGGGGGGGGGCATTTTATCGCTGCGTCAGACGGGCAAAAACTGGTCAGCGCTAGTGCCAGACGGTGCAGGAAAGTCGCGCTCTTTTTACACAGCACGGGGAGCTTCCGATATAATGTGAGAAATTTGATGGGCGGAATAGGATGTCTCGTGAATACCTGCCAGCATGCTCATCATAGTGTTTTGTATGTGATTATATGTTTTGTTTGTCTGTTTGGTGTTGTTGTTTTTTAGGGGGGGTGGGGGGGTTGTTTGTATTGTTTTGTTGTTTCTCTTGTGCCAAGGGGTAGATGGATGTCAGCAGAGAAGTCCACACGGGGAAGGGCTGTGACAGACAGGGCTGAGACAGGCCTGCTCCAAACTGACCTAACTTGTGTCAGTGGGGGCGTAAAGCATCATTTGATCATCATTGACTATCAAACCGATGTAGAGCCCACGGCGTGTAGGACTTAGCCAAGTGAGCGATGTTCCGACAGGACAACCCCCGGCGCTTCTTCATCTTTTCGCTACTGACTGTAGTTTGATGTTGGCAGCTGTCCCTCACGTTGAGACAGAAAATGCTGGAATGCTACATCTTCCCCATATTCCTATATGGCGCAGAGTCCTGGATTTTGACAAGGAAAGAAGAAAACAAAACAAATGTGTGTGAGATGTGGCGCTACCGTAGAATGGCCGGAATATGTTGGAAAACAAAAATGACAATGTTGTCTCTTTTCGTCAGATTGGACACCCCCCC
>NW_004797899.1:298603-299939 GCF_000002075.1 Aplysia californica | reverse complement strand
TCTGTCTGCTGAGATGTTGTATCTCTCTCAGCCCGGGTCTGTCTGCTGGGATGTTGTACCCCTCTCAGCTCGGGTCTGTCTGCTGGGATGTTGTATCCCACTCAGCCCGGTAGAACATTGTCTAAATTGTGTCCACATTCATCCCCCGATTGAGAAGCGGCTAAAATAGATATCACACCCCTCTTTTTGAGCATATTTTCTTTGATAACTCATCTATATTGCAAGTTAGGGGGTGGGGGGGATGATAAAACATAATTTACAACAGAGGTCTCCAATGTCCCTCGCCTTTCTCCAGTGTTGAAACGACAGACGGCTACACCAAACTGCTGTGTGATAAGTTCCGTGATATCATCAGTGCTGCCGACCTCTAAATATACATACAATTTAGTTCCCATGTAGACTTTTCACCAAACACGGATACAGTTTTGTTTTTGTTTTTAAAGAGACGTAGATCTATGCTTACTTATTCGTTGAAAAAAAAAACCCCAGCCAGATATTCGTGCGTTATGGCGGTACGTAATAGATTTCCAAGACTTTGGCCGTCTGCCCCGCCCTCCTTCCTACCTCCTTGTTTACAAACACAGACGCTGTCAGAGAGATAGGCTGGACGACCTCTGACATAGAGTGAGGACAGCTGCCAGCCGCCCCCCCCCCCCTCCATACAACATGCTCTGAGAGAGCACAAGGGTTGTGGGCAGTTTGAGACATAGATCTTGTCATTGTTATCCCACTCTCTCTAAAAAGCTGATGAAGTTCGCGGAAACGTTTTTCTTGTTGCTTTCTGTGGCCAGTTCCGTGGTTCTATCATGGCAAGCTCGCATATTGTGTTACACGCTGGACTTTGTATGAGTTCATGTGTCTCGTCATGGCAGCTGTTTCTCTTTGTTTCTCTTTGATTCTTTTTGTTTTGTTTGTTTGTTTGTTTGTTTGTTTGTTTGTTGTTTTTGGGTGGTGGGGGGGTTGTTTGTTTGTTCGTTTATGTTCATTATTATTGTTGTTGTTGTTGTTGTTGTTTTTGTTTTTGTTGTTGCTGTTTGTTGTTTGTTTTGTTTTTGTTTGTTGTTGGTTGTTGTTGTTGTTTTTTTTTGGGGGGGGGTTGTTTGTTGTTTTTTGTTGTTGGGGATTTTTTTTGTTTTGTTTGGGGGTAGTGGTTTGGGGCGGGGGGTATGTGTGCATGGAAGTGCATATTCTATAGTAAGAGCTCTGGTGAGGTAACACCTAATGTTTCATTCTCTTTTCTTTGTTGTTGCAGGTTGTACAGCATGACAAAAGACATCGCCTTCAACTCCAGGGACAAGTTTCACTCGTGAGTACTGCCTTTGGTTCATATCCCCCC
>NW_004797899.1:289005-297719 GCF_000002075.1 Aplysia californica | reverse complement strand
CCTCCCGTTTCTCTCTTTCTTTGTGCTCTTGTTTAGTTTGTTGAAAAACTCCCCCCCCCTCCCCCAAGGCAGTGCTACTGACTGAAGTGTCTTAAGGCCATTCCCAAAGGGGGGATTTTATCATGTTATTATGCACAGTAGAATTGTAAATGGGCTGATTTATCAATGTCATGCTCATACTGTGCCGGAACAACATAGGGGGAACTGCTGCTTTTTCTTTCCTCATCCTTACTATCGTCATTTCCTCTACTTCTTTTGTATGTTTGTCACTCTCTTGTGACCTGGTATTTCCGGGGTGTCTTGATAGTCGTGAGTGTTGCAGGGTTCACTTGATCAGTCACATGACCAAAACAACTGGAGAGACAGATACAGCTTTACCTATCCAATACCCCATGTTTGGTTGGTGGTCTGGAGTGGTCTGCTCCTTCTTTCCTATTCAACATCTATTGTCCTTATCTCTCTCTTCCTTCTTTTTTGTATTTGTTCCTCTCGTGTAACACCTCTAATCTTCGGTACTTATATGACCTTAGTGTGTTTGCAAGTGCCGTTAAACTCTTTCTAAACAAACCAGAAGCCCTGATATCTCGAGACAATGCGAGAACTGCTCATGGAGTGGTTACAAAGTAAGGGAAAGAACTGATGATATAATGGACAAGCAACTGTGGAGGATCATGGATTATGTCCCATATCTCTACAATAGTGGAAACAGACTTTGTGCTGTTGAGGCCAAAGAGGTGAGCAGACTAAGTCTGTTTCCCGTTTGGACTTCTCTGTTGACATCCACCCCTTGGCGCTCATATGACCTTATGCAGTTGCGAGCGCCGTAAAACCTTACTGAAACAAACAAGACCTTACTAAACCAAACAAAACCTTACTAAACCAAACAAAACCTTACTGAAACAAACAAAACCTTACTGAACCAAACAAAACCTTACTGAACCAAATAAAACCCCTGTTCCCCCCTCAGAGAGTTCCTGTTCCTGTAGATATGACCTAATACAGTTGTGAGCGCGTAAAACCCCCACCCCCTGTCCTGTTCCCCCCTCAGAGAGTTCCGGTTCCTGTAGATATGACCTAATACAGTTGTGAGCACCGTAAAAACCCCACCCCCTGTCCTGTGGTCCCCTCAGAGAGTTCCGGTTCCTGTAGATATGACCTAATACAGTTGTGAGCACCGTAAAACCCCCACCCCCTGTCCTGTGGCCCCCTCAGAGAGTTCCGGTTCCTGTAAATATGACCTAATACAGTTGTGAGCACCGTAAAACCCCCACCCCCTGTCCTGTGGTCCCCTCAGAGAGTTCCGGTTCCTGTAGATATGACCTAATACAGTTGTGAGCACGTAAAACCTTCTAAAACAAACAAACCCCCTGTTGTCCTGTCTCTCAGAGAGTTTCAGTTCCTGTGGATGCCGGAAGTGGAGACGGTAAACAGTATCGCCATGTCCTTCCTGGCCACGCCCGCCCTGATGGTGCTGGAGAGTGAGCGACAGTTGTACTACCTGGCCCCATTACCGGACAACCTCACGCGACCCATGCTCCAAGACTTCCTCATGAGGGTGGCCGAGGGAAAGGAACCGGTGAGTCTGTCTGTCTGTCTGTCTGTCTGTCTGTCTGTCTGTCTGTCTGTCTGTCTGTCTGTCTGTCTGTCTGTCTGTCTGTCTTTCTGTCTGTCTGTCTGTCTGCCTGCCTGCCTGCCTGCCTGTCTGTCTGTCTGTCTGTCTGTCTGTCTGTCTGTGTGTGTGTGTGTGTGTGTGTGTGTGTGTGTGTGTGTGTGTGTGTGAGTGTTGTTTTTTAAATCTCAGTCTCGCACAGAAACAAGAAAGCTCTCATACGATTGAAGCAGGCGTCTCTTGAACAGTTTTGCATTGACCATCTCTGAACATTGTTGCAGGCCTTTGGAGGAACTGGCTTCTCCATGAGAATCCGGCGGATTTTCTACGACTTGATCTCCACAGTCCTGGTAAGTCTGCAAGTCTTGTGTTGTTTAGACCTATCCGTACGCCATGGGGTCATTTTGTACCCCCGGGGTTGTATTCTTCACATTGTAGAATACTTGTAGTACGAGGATCTCTTTGAAACTTTCAGTATTTCTCAAAAAATCATTTTGACTGAATGCAATCAAAGCGTACGAATTGGATTAACGAGCAAATTTACTCTTTAGAAAGTGGTGGCACTGAGTTCCCCATGTCGTATGGATACGATAATAATACACGACGTACAGATTGGGTTACGGAAAATTCCTATGATGTACACACTTAGCAGGATGCGGAAATATGTTTGTTATGTTGGAATTGTTCATGTGAGTACGTCTTTTAGTTACAAAGAATACACGTACATGTGTTACAAAAATATATTAGGACCTAAAAATCTGTTGGCTCTGTGTATGCTAGACCGTATTATGACACCCCTTTATGTAACTGAAAGCTAAATATAAATCTTATGTAGTCTCGTCAGCGATTCTAGAGAATATTTGGTCTCGTCTAGTTTTGTCAGGACAAGAACTGTTGGACAGTACATTGGTGGATTGTCTCCCTTTTCAACGAGACCTGTGTACTCAACAGGTTTCTAACAGGGCCTAAAATAAGTACGGCTAGACTGGTAGGCAAGCCGGCTAGACTGGTAGGCTGTAGTGCTGGGCGGCTAGACTGGTAGGCTGTAGTGCTGGGCGGCTAGACTGGTAGGCTGTAGTGCTGGGCGGCTAGACTGGTAGGCTGTAGTGCTGGGCGGCTGGACTGGTAGGCTGTACTGCTGGGCGGCTAGACTGGTAGGCTGTAGTGCTGGGCGGCTAGACTGGTAGGCTGTAGTGCTGGCCGGCTAGACTGGTAGGCTGTAGTGCTGGGCGGCGAGGTTCTCGATTATTGAAAGCTAGGAATAGTTGGACTCGACTCCGATTCCAATTCCTTACTTTGTAATGATGTGATTCCCTCCGGTGGTTACCTGTTGGATCCCAACACCTTGGTTTCGGAACACTACGAAGCATCAACTTTTATTTTTCGAAGATACATTCTTTAAAAAAGAATATTGTAATGATGAAAGTAACTGGTAACCGTTGGGTTTCGTCAAAGGGAACTTTTCTTTCCTTGCAATAGTCGTGGGAATCGATTCCGGAGTTGATTCTTCGCCCAGCTCTAGGAGGCAAGCCGGCTAGCCACTTGGGACATGTATGAATCCTAAACTCTCTTCCTACACTGACTTCCACAGAGCATCTGGCAGGCGTCTCGCTGGCTGTTCCTGCTGATGTTTGGCCTCCCCACCATCATCATCTCCGTCATCTGCTACAGCCTGTGCTGCATGGAGACCATCGACGACATTCCTGACGACGAGGACGATGAAGATGACGAGGACAGAGAACTCTACGACAGACAACACCCTCCTCTGCCTGCAGGCGAAAGTGACCTACCCTCATATGGTACGTTCTCTCATGTTTTTATTAATAGTATGGGTTGTTTTTTTTCAAGTTAGTGTTTTTCATCAATCAAAGATGATCCTGTGGGTGGTTGGTGGGTGGTCTAGTGTGGTTTGCTCCTTCTTTCCTATCAAACGTCTATTATCCTTAATCTCTCCTCCTCCTTTTTTCTGTTTGCTACTCTATTTTAACACCTTTAATCTTCAGCACTTATATGACCTCATTGTGTTGCAAATGTGGTCAAACTCTTACTAAAACTATACTAAAAGATGATCCTGGTTCAAATCTTAAATGGGAGTTGCCTAATTTACGATCAATCAAAACTCCAGTTTCTGTCAACATACCAATTTTGATTATGGGACAATATATCTCTACCTCTCTGCACACGTTTTGATCACACTCTGCTAGCGCTCAGAGCACGTGGACTTGAATCAGGGTTGAGCACTATATAAATGTCATTTATTATTATTATTATTCTGTTCTGATTTACAGAGGGTTTGTGGGTGGTTGGCGGGAGCTCTGGTATGGTTTGCTCCTACTTTCCTATCAAACTTCTATCGTCCTTATCCCTCCTCCTTTTCTTTGTGTGTTTGTTACTCTCTTGTAACACCTCTAATCTTCGGCACTTATATGACCTTATTGTGTTGCAAGTGCCGTAAAACTCTTACTAAAACTTTAAAAACAGAGTGTTTTTATTCACACTGAAGCATTTTCTCCGTGAACCCAGAAGTGTGAAAGAATTTGGGTAACATTAGGATAAGACTTTCCCGGGTTCAAAGGGGTCATATTCCTATCTGTTTATTGACATATCTCTCTCTCTCTCTCTCTCTCTCTCTCTCTCTCTCTCTCTCTCTCTCTCTATCCCCTCCATCATTTTCTGCTTTTGTTTTTTAATTTCTCTCAGATGAAGTCCAGGCAGCTGGCGGGGATCACAAGACCAGCGAAGACAAGAAGAACGAGTAGATAGATAGAGAGATAGACAGATAGGTAGATAGGTAGATCTATCGATAGATAGATAAATAGATAGATGGATAGATAGATAGACAGACAGACAGACAGACTGACAGATAGATAGATAGACCGATAGACAGACAGATAGATAGAAAGATAGACGGACGGACGGACAGATAGATAGACAGATAGATAGCTGAAGGACAGACAGACGGTTGGACACACAGACAGACAGACAGACAGACAGACTCCACACACCTCACCCTGTGCCCCACATAGACAGGAACGCCGTGGACTGAACTGTTCCTGCCCTTCAAGTACAAAGATCCCGGCGCTGTCATGTTTGACCGGACCACAACTTTATTTATTCCTATTCCTGGTGGGAACTGTGACATTGGAGAATGCCGTCTCTAGGCACCGTGCAGGACATTCACTGATTCAGTGAGGATGAAGATTTTTTTTTGTTTAATGAAGCATGAGCTGTATGTCATTGAAGCAGGAAAAATGCCGAATAATTCCATTTGAACTAGCTTCTCTGAATAAGAAAAACTTTCGTGTCACACATTTTTCTTTTGACAAAGACAAAAATTAGAGAAATTGCCAGCTGTAGATCTATAGTAGACAAAAGATGCCACCCTAGTCTGTAATGGGCGTGGTAATAAATCGAAAGATCCTCCCAAAATAGTTTCTGTGGCAGTCCTTTTCATCGCTTTATTAGACACTGAAGCTTTTGGTTCCTGAAAGATTTATTCCATTTTGTCTACAACTGACAGACATGTGAGCAGTGCCATGAGATGTGAGAGACGTTCTTTGTTTTTTGTGGAGTTTGGTTTTGTTGGAAAAGATCTGTGCATTCCTAGCAGACCACTTATGCCACCAGCTAATGTAGTTTGAGAGTCATGTGTGCAATCCTTGTTTTCTTGGACAGAATTGAAGTTTAATTTTGTGAAGAGTTTGTTCAAAATTTTTGATGTAGTGAACAAGTGAAATCTTATTTTGCGCTGTTTTCTTAAAATATTAGATTTTTCTCTCCTGTGGAAAGTTCGCGCCGTGGTGTTTGACATTAAATGTGAATGTCGGTATTGGTGTCCTTTCATATATTCCCTTTAAAATTTTCTTAACACTTTTTGTTGTGTTGTAAATGTTTTACTTCTCTCATTTTCATAAAGATTTTTATTAAAATTGTGAAAGACAAATGGAGCCGTAAAGAAGTTGATGGTGTTGTAGTTGTGTTAAACTCGTACAGTGTACCACACAGCCAAACTTTGCCTTTGTAAGACCTGCAGATGCTTTTTACTACCCTGTCGGCTTTGATCACAGCTTTGGAGCGTCCCCTTCATTCCTGCAGCGGTACGCGATGAAATGGGAATGTTGGATCACCTGTCAGCTGTGAAATGGGAATGTTTGATCACCTGTCAGCTGTGAAATGGGAATGTTTGATCACCTGTCAGCTGTGAAATGGGAATGTTTGATCACCTGTCAGCTGTGAAATGGGAATGTTTGATCACCTGTCAGCTGTGAAATGGGAATGTTTGATCACCTGTCAGCTGTGAAATGGGAATGTTGGATCACCTGTGAGTGGTGAAATGGGAATGTTGGATCACCTGTCAGCGGTGAAATGGGAATGTTGGATCACCTGTCAGCGGTGAAATGGGAATGTTGGATCACCTGTGAGTGGTGAAATGGGAATGTTGGATCACCTGTGAGTGGTGAAATGGGAATGTTTGATCACCTGTCAGCTGTATGAGTTTCAACATACGTGTAGTCTGTACGAAGGAGAAAGCTGTTTAGATCTCATGCAGAAGGTGAACGTTTGAAATGATGACATGTCTTTTTTAGGTTCTTTTCTATACTTGGACCATGACACTAAAAACAGATTTTTTCAATTTGTAAAGATTTGACTTTTGTTGCAACCTGCTTGATACAGGGAACATCTGAAATAGTCATAAAGTTTTACTGAAAATTCCCCAAAGTCACTATCCTGCTGTGATGATAGACAGCATATGAGGCTCAGAAACAACAGTGGATCAGGACCATGTGCCCTGTTTACCACATCATTCTTCGAGACTGACCTTGACTTGCCTTTTCCATTGTCCATTGTCTTCATTTGTCTGTTGTCTTCATTTGTCTGTTGTCTTTACTTGTCTGTTGTCTTTACTTGTCTGTTGTCTTTACTTGTCTGTTGTCTTTACTTGTCTGTTGCCTTCATTTGTCTGTTGTCTTTACTTGTCTGTTGTCTTTACTTGTCTGTTGTCTTTACTTGTCTGTTGTCTTTACTTGTCTGTTGTCTTTACTTGTCTGTTGTCTTTACTTGTCTGTTGTCTGTGCGTGTCTGTTGTCTTTACTTGTCTGTTGTCTTTAATTGTCCATTGTCTTTATTTGTCTGTTGTCTTTATTTGTCTGTTGTCTTTAATTGTCCATTGTCTTTATTTGTCTGTTGTCTGTTGTCTGTATTTGTCTGTTCCCAGGTTCTTATGTCCATCTGTGGGGAGGTGAACAAGGTTTTTCAGACACATTGGTACCGTATGTTTGAATATGTTTGTTTCTTCAGAAAACTAGATTTTAATCATCATATATTTCTTGTGCCACTAATTGTAAGCTTTGTTCAGCCTCTGTTCAGGGCTATGTCAAGGTCGTGTGACTATGAATATTGACAAGAAGCATGGTCATTATAGCACCGGACGTTGACAAAATATCTATGTTTATTTGTACTTTTCTTATACTGCAATATATGAATGGTTAATTTTTTTATCATAAGAATTTTATATTAGATGAAATATGTCTGTTGTACTTCTAACCTTTTGCAAAATTTGTATTTTTTGTTTGTTGGTTTTTTTCATATTGTATTTTTGGTGTTTGTTGTTTTTTTCATATTGTATTTTTTATGTTTGTTGGTTTTTTCATATTGTATTTTTAAAACGTTTCCAGATCTTTTTACATGTCATTTTCATTGTTCTTTCCCACAGTTATATTATAGCAGAATTTTCTGGTTTTCTTGTTTCAATTCTAGGTACACAATATTGTTTGCCTTTCAGCAAAGTGGTGAATTGTTTCTCAGGAGATCTCCAACATGTTCTAGCCTCACATTGGCTGTCAGGAGATCTCCTACATGTTCTAGCCTCACACTGACTGTCAGGAGATCTCCTACATGTTCTAGCCTCACACTGGCTGTCAGGAGATCTCCTACATGTTCTAGCCTCACACTGGCTGTAAGGAGATCTCCTACATGTTCTAGCCTCACACTGGCTGTCAGGAGATCTCCTACATGTTCTAGCCTCACACTGGCTGTCAGGAGATCTCCTACATGTTCTAGCCTCACATTGGCTGTCAGGAGATCTCCTACATGTTCTAGCCTCACATTGGCTGTCAGGAGATCTCCTACATGTTCTAGCCTCACACTGGCTGTCAAGAGATCTCCTACATGTTCTAGCCTCACACTGACTGTAGGCCCGGTCCCCACATAGAAGCTCTAGTCATTGGGAACATGGACTTCTGAAGTGTGGATGTCGCTTTAGTTGAAGGTCTACCGCTCTGCGACTATTTTCCATAAGTCCAAGCCAATCGACCACGATCCACTGCCGTGTTTAGTCTTGGCCAATCGACCTTCAACTAAACTAGTCAGACCGGTCTAGTGGTAGATTTTCAACTAAACCATAAGCATCACGTTAGATCATCGACTACACCGGCACCGAAGTTTGTCTCATGGTTATGTGTTCACCGACAGATCAGTACACTGATGCTGGTTTTAAAAAAAATATCTTTCTGGCTTTTGTGTCTTTCTGTTTTCTACAATTTTTCTGTCTGTCATTTACGGGGGGGGGGGGGGAGGGGCGTTTTTTGTCCTTCTATTTGTATTTTCCTTCTCTACCTGTCAAATGGTGATATGTGTAGTGAATGGGATTTTTCACTGTGGTTTTCCTGTGACTATTTTTACCAGCTTGTCATTGGGGTTTTGTTCTCTTTTCATTTTTTGGTGGTGTTTTTAGGAGGAAAATATAGAAATATAGACAAAAAGATTTGCATGTCAAGTGATATGTTTATAGAAAAAGGTTTCGCATGTGAATATCCCTTCCATACAATTTAAGTTGACATCTTTGATAGTGATTTTGTTTTATGAACGAACCGACTCATGGCTTAAGAGTCTAGTAACGTGTTGGTAGTGGGAACTGAGATCTGACTGCGACTCAGGGCTTTTCACATTTCTCTTTCTACAAACTCAAGTTTTCTCTCTGTTTCACTTCTGATAAATAGAGATCTTTTGTCTCTGAATTTCCCCTCTCTCTGTCACAGACTGTCTGGTTTTGTATCTGTCTTTGTGATTGTGTCTGTCTTCTGGCAGTCTGTTCTCTGTCTCTTTG
>NW_004797899.1:281926-286926 GCF_000002075.1 Aplysia californica | reverse complement strand
CTCATTCTCGATAACAGCAGCTAGACAGTCAGTCCGATGTCGCGCACAAACTGTGCAGTTCGCTTCAACTCTGAGAGACTGCCATAAAGCTTTCTCTCAAGGGGAGTCACATTCTGCCACGTCTGTGTGCGAAGGGTGGCGTAGCGCGGGCAGTGCTGAAGGATATGGTTGGCATCCTCTTGGTCGTGTCCACATTCACAGATCGAATGTTTGAGTGGATACCTGGAGGTGTCATCTCTGACTCAGAGGTTGACGTGTAATGACCCTCCATCCTTCACGGTCGCGAGCTGCCGCTGCCCATTGTGCCACATCCAGGCCGATCCATGTTTTTGTTGATGTTTGACTGGCACGGATTTATTGTTCTTGTCCCTGGATCTGTTTGCACTAACAGTTACAAACACATCTTGTCAAAATATGATTATAGGGTAACTCCGACCTGGTCTGAACAAATGTATGTGTGTGTGTGTGTATGGGGGGGGGGGGGGGGGTGTGATGACTCGTCGTTTGTCTCAGTAAGCATAATTTTAACTGGAAGTATTTTGAATGATTCGGTGTCACAAATGCATATATTAAATATGAATTTGTTTTTGGTAAATATCTGATTAATATAAGTTATTCTTTTCATTTGCTGGCTTGTGTTATGAGTAGTACATGACTGATTCCTGTTTGTTTCTGTTTGTTAGGCAGAAACTTTGTGTTGCTGTTGTGTTGTGCGAGTTGTGTACTTTTGATCACGTGAATTCCCACCCTTGTGGTGAACTAATAGTTCTTCTACAAATACATGTGTGTATGTGTGATTATTATTATTGTCTTGTGAAGATTGGACAAATGATTTTCTATGTTCAAAAGCTATTTACATATTTTACGCTGATTTTATTTCTTGTGACAATTAAGTCCTTTCTGAAAGGTACTAAGGTTAAGATTTATCGTACGTATATCTTTCAACATTCAATCACATTTTGATCAGTTCCCTTTGTACGGAAAAGTCTTGTTTGTCCTTTTGTTTGTCCTTTTGTTTGTCCTTTTGTTTGTTTGTGATAAAAATTCTTGTTTCTCTTTATTCTCCATGTCTCTCTTTATTCTCCATGTTTCTCTTTATTCTCCTTGTTTCTCTTTATTCTCCTTGTTTCTGTTTATTCTCCATGTCTCTCTTTATTCTCCATGTTTCTCTTTATTCTCCTTGTTTCTCTTTATTCTCCTTGTTTCTCTTTATTCTCCATGTCTCTCTTTATTCTCCATGTTTCTCTTTATTCTCCTTGTTTCTCTTTATTCTCCATGTTTCTCTTTATTCTCCATGTCTCTCTTTATTCTCCATGTTTCTCTTTATTCTCCATGTTTCTCTTTATTCTCCTTGTTTCTCTTTATTCTCCATGTTTCTCTTTATTCTCCATGTTTCTCTTTATTCTCCATGTTTCTGTTTATTTGATGTTTGTTGTGATAATCGTAGCGGTTCTAAAGTTTCACTTATCTTTTTTTTAACATAAATTGTATGAAGGTAGATGATAATTCCCAGTAACTTGCTTCTTGCATCAGTGGTCTAACTTGAGGAATCATGAGAGGGTGGCTGGTCATTGGATTGTCATTTTGTTGTTAGAATTTTCACAAGTTGTTATATATAAGTAGCTTCTTTTTTAGAATCATCAGAAGTTGTCATTCTCTAGTTTCTTTTTTAGAATCATCAGAAGTTGTTATTCTCTGGTTTCTTTTCAGTTTATGGAATTTTGTAGAATATCTGGATTTCTGATCTTTTCTCCCACAAGAATGATAGTGCAGGCGTTTGTGAAGAAACAGCTGATTAAACAGGAATTTCTCAAGGATTTCATAAGGTATACAAAGAAAACATTTTTTTAAATTCAGAAAAGCACACACTTGGATGAACACACAAATAGACACACTCTCAAACACACTTGCTTTCATATATATAATATGATATACTATACATGTATCAGCATAATTATATCAGTATTGATGTGCTCAGTACATGTGCACAAGGCTAGTCTCATGTTTTCATTCTTGCTAAATGTTGGTATTGACAATTTTTATAAATGTGCAGTTGCTTGGATTGTTTTCACAGTAAACAGAGTAAAAGAGATAGAATTTGTTTCTACATCTCAAAACTTTCCCGTTATATTATAATATATATATATATAAATATATATATATGTACATACATATATATATCTTCTTCTTGTTGTGGCGTGACTCAGAAGTTAATCCTCTCCACTTCAGATACATGAATCAGCATTCCAGCGATCAATAATTTCCTGTTGATCCGTGCGGATAGAGTGGCGGATATAGAACCTACAGCTGCTCCTCTACTCTGAAATCTGTATGTGAAGGGTGGCCTCCCTCGAAGAAATTTTTAGATCCTATTATAAGCTCGAAACTGTGGTAGTAGACTTTTATTTGACCACATTTTTAAAAAATTGATTCCTCCACATCTCCAGCTTATGCTGTTCTAAAAATAGATAATTGTGCTGTCATCTCATTTGTAAGCAAGAGAATGTCTCTCTCTCGTTTTGGCTTCATTTTGAAGTTTATTACAGGCTTTGGAAGCTTTTTCTAAAGGTTTATCTAGTAAAATGGACAAGCTCTTCGACGGTGCATGCAAAAGACATGTTTCGGATTATTGGGGAAGGGCTATTTTTATTTAGCATACGTATCCCCATCTTTCTTCTGTGTTCCTTTCAACCCACCTTCTACATGATCTAAATTTTGTCAATTGGGGCCTGAAATATGAAGAATTATCCAAGGTGAAAGCTTTTAATATACATTTTTTTCAGCTTTTGTCGTTGTTTGTGTTGCATTTCGATGTTCTTCTTTTATTAAATGACATTATAAGACTTTTATTTAGCCCACACATTATTCAACTAATTCAGCTCATTTGTACTCTGCTGTGTCATCCTTAATTCCCGTCGTGTGTAACGACGGAGTTGACTTTTGATCGACATTTGTGGAACAAGTTAATATCACCAAGTGGGATAGTTTGCTTTTTTTACCAGTTGTATGCATTTGAACTAATGTCCCAAACCTGGCAACTGAACGTTGTGAAGGCTAGCAGACGTGAGGTTTACTTCTTATTGAGTGGAAGTTTTTGGTATTGATGTTTGAATAAAAAGTTTTATATTGTCGAATGGAGTGAACTAGTTCTCTTTAGTATTTCTTCAGCTTCTGTGGTGTCTGTTTTGAATTTCTGGGTTGTTTTGTCTGTAATGATTGATGATGATGATGATGACAGAATAAGTGTTATCAATCAAATCTCAAAGTCCAGCCCCGTCATGTGAAAAGAAACTCAAAGTCCAACCCCGTCATGTGAAAAGAAACTCAAAGTCCAACCCCGTCATGTGAAAAGAAACTCAAAGTCCAACCCCATCATGTGAAAAGAAACTCAAAGTCCAACCCCGTCATGTGAAAAGAAACTCAAAGTCCAACCCCGTCATGTGAAAAGAAACTCAAAGTCCAACCCCGTCATGTGAAAAGAAACTCAAAGTCCAACCCCGTCATGTGAAAAGAAACTCAAAGTCCAACCCCGTCATGTGAAAAGAAACTCAAAGTCCAACCCCGTCATGTGAAAAGAAACTCAAAGTCCAACCCCGTCATGTGAAAAGAAACTCAAAGTCCAACCCCATCATGTGAAAAGAAACAACATTTTTCTGTTCGATCAACTAAAAGTCTTCAGCAGCAAAAAGGAATCTCAATTGACTCAAATCGTGCACGTTCTAAGGGAGGTAAACAATAAATTGTTGTTGGCAAGAACAACAACTGGGGCTTTATTTTTAGAAGTCTGACCAGATCGAGGGCGTTGGTGGGACAGGGATGAAGACTGCCAAATTAAACTTTAACCAAAAAAAAAGAAGGAAAAAAAAAAGAAAAAGATTAAGATGCAGTGAAAAGACCTTGCCTAAAATCTCTTAATGCATATAGAGGCCAGGGAAATGACAAATTATGATATAGGTAGGACAGAGGTGGACTCAGGTTTTCTACAGTATTTGTCACTGTTTATTGAAATGCCTCATAGGTTCCAAAGGCATAGTTTTTTATGTTAACAATGTACGTAAATATGACTTTCTACACCCCATGCATGACAACTGTTCTCTATCTGGGTCTGACAGGAGATACGCTATCCAAAGTCGATAGATAGAAGTTGAAGACCATTAAGAGACAGTTTGAGGGTGTGTATCTGAAGCTCGTAAATATATGACTTTTTGTATGAAGCTTCACGAATTAGAAATGCTGAGAGGGCTCTCGTGGCCTAGAGGTTAAGGTGTTCACCTCTCATTCAAAGGTCCCCGGTTCAAATTCGGGTAGCGACCGAAAAAATGTTCTTCTCTAAAATTGTCTCCTTTCACCTCTTTTCCTACTCTCCAGCAATGTTCTTTCGTCTGCTTTCGTCTCCTCTTTCTGCCCCCACCCCCTCACCTCCTTTGCCTCATCCTCTGGTCTCCTGACTCTTTCTGCAGCCTTTCTACTGCTACTCCGTGGCTTCTTCTTACTGCTGTCTTTCAGCCACACCCCTGATCTTCTGGTAGGAAAGATCTACACCTAGTCTTCTCGGACAAGGCTGAAAAATCTTGGAGGGCCTGATGTGCAAGTTGCTCACGTTAAAGATCCCTTGGTGGTCTAAAATCGATAAGAGACAGCTTCAGTCAAAATTCAAAATGTCCTAGCAACTGAATATGCTTGGTGTGTCCCGCGCTCATGACCTCATGCAGGTGCGAGCGGCGTAACACACTTACCAAAAAAAGAAAGGGGAAAGAAAAAGAAAGAAATGCTGAAGCCAAGAGAGAAAGCCCATAAGCTGTGCACATCCACACATAGGTGATAGTGGAGCTTTTGATTCTTGAGCGCCCAGAATGTGGCAAACTCTGCTCCTCCAGAATTAGTCTTGTTGGCTAACAGTGCCGCAGATCATCTTAACTTTGATTCCTTTATCTCTTAAAAGAAGCACGCACACACACACACACACACACACACACACACACACACACACACACACACAC
>NW_004797899.1:252462-281621 GCF_000002075.1 Aplysia californica | reverse complement strand
CACACACACACACACACACACACACACACACAACGAAAAGGCAAAGGGTCGTAATGGATCATTATAATTTGGTCCCAAACTGTCATAGCAATGATGATTATAATAGAAATGAGTAATCGCTCTTCTTCGAAGAAGGTAGAATCTAGTCGATTCAGCTGCAAGCAAGTGACTGTCGCAAGGTAATGTATCATCATGTTAATGAAACTAAAAGAATGCAAATTTGACAAAGGTCTTGTCTTTTAAAAACTAAATGCAAACTCAATGATTAACCATTCATCCCGCGTTCCCCCTTGCCAAAGGTACAGACTCTCAGTCTTTGTGTGTTTTTGGTATCTTGGTGATCTTGGCCTTGGGCCTTGTTTTCGTTGGTCTTTCAAAGCAGACAACGTGAACGACGAAGATTCACCACAAATGTTTGCAGAGTATGTGTTGTCATGAGTCATGATACTCCTCATCGTTGGAAATCTATTTTGTCTGTGTGCTACACTACCATGGGTTAAATATTGGAGGAAGTAACTCAAACTTACTTTCAAACAAAGCTGACAAAGACTTTCATTTTTTTTTCCGATAGGACTTGGACCTTTGTCAGGCTTTATGTTGTCTTGTTGAAAGTGGAGTACCGCTGCCCCTGGTAATACAGTGACTAATGTATATGCAACCGTTGACTTCACTAGATCTATTCATAAATTTTATCAATATTTATTAGATCTTTATCCAGATCTAGATGTAGATCTAGATCTAGACCTACACTTTGCGGAACTTTTATTAAAGCAAGACCATGTTGTGATCAAGATCATGTGATAGATTTAGTGGTGATATGGCATGATCACAAGTCAGAAGACCAAGTCTTTGTTGTCCGATGTCTCAGTGTATTCAAATTTTAACCCAAAGTTTGTTAATTTGCTATCATGGATGCCTTAATATTTTGAGTACATAATCCATGGACGGTACAGTGAGTGAGTACTTTTTTGTTTTCACTTTCTAGAACTGTTAGTAGGCTTTATTCGCACAGGGTGTGAATACTATGGATTTTTATTCACACAGGGTGTATGAATACATAGATCACGCAGCGCATTTGGTTGATTGAGAAAACGCGCGACAATCCATAAATTGTTGTGCATTCTGTTGATCAGCGGATCGCGCAGCGCTTTTTATCGATCCGTGAAATATATACTTACTGTGCATTCTGTCGATAAACTGTCTATGTCACTATGATAATGAAGTGAATTAAAAACACAACAAAATTGGTTTACGGAGCATGTCAGTCTTTGAGCGTCCTGTTGTTTGGCTTCCATGAAGAGTTGTGTTTTGAACTTTGTGTTGACGGTTGAGGGAGGCAGATAAATTGACACGACGTTAAATCGAGCACCTGCACTCAGTATATGGACGGATTTGATTGGCTGAGTACTTCTCGTGGTATTCCAAATACGGTCAAGGTTTAATGGCTTGTGATAAATTGTTGTGTGTTGATTAAAAATTTATGTAAATACAAGTATTGTTTTCTTTATCGAAGTGTATACAGACCCGGTAACCGGGAACAAAGTCACGAAGTATACAGACCCGGTAAGGGAACTCTTATGTGATTTTGGGAAGTTTCAGCGCCCAGACCCAGTAGTATGTGTGTGTGTGTGTGTGTGTGTGTGAGAGAGAGAGAGAGAGCAGGGGGAAGTGCTAGCAAAATGTATGCCCCAGTTGGCAGGAGGGAACGAGAGAAAGATAGAGTGGGAAATAGGTGGGGAGAAAGAAAGACAGAGACAAACAAAGAAAAAGAGAATGCGAGTGATACACAGCGACAGAGGAGAGAGAGAGAGAGGGAGAGAGAGAGAGAGAGAGAGAGAGAGAAATAGAGAGGGTGACTGCTCGATTGAAATTATGACATTGTTCTTTTCTTCAAATTGTGATTCCTCTAACTCCAAAACGGAGGAAAAACGATCGTTCATCGAAAATACATCCGCAATCTTCATTTAGATTTAGATCTAGATCTAGGCTAGCCTCGAAACTAGATCAATGATTTATCTGTCTGTCTAGATCTAGACCTAGGCCATAGATCTAGAAAAACCTAGTTCTACCCTGAGCCAAGAGGGCGCTGAAACTTTCCGAAATCACGAAAGAGTTACCCTACTGTAATGTCCATTACTATTAGGCAAACCACCTCTATTGCCTTAGTATTTAGGAAGACCTGGCAACTGTAACCACTGGCACGTATTTTAGAGAAGAGTGGTCACTACTGGTCAGTAATAAAGAGTACGTCCACCGGTACAGTCGTGTCTGGCTCCTGTTGTTTTCAATGTCTGTCTAGATCTACATGTTGTGATTGTGAAGTCCCGACGGTACAATGGCGACGAGGATCACGTACTAGATGAGTACTACGGTAGACTAGATCTACTATCGGTGAGTTGAAGAAGAACGACTGTACAATACGGTGAGTTGATGGGCAAAACCCATACTCGAGGTTAAGTCAGTTAGTTAGATCTGGTAGTTAGTCCTACATTTTTTTCAGTGAAACAACTAGATCTCTAGATTCTAGTCAAATAATGTCTCTTCCATCATTCCCTAACTTCATTATCCGCGAGGATGAATTATCTGTCGGGACGAGATGGCGAAAATGGATTCAACAGCTTGAAAATCTGTTAATTGGTATGGATATCCAGTCTGATAGCAGAAAAAAAAGCCTTACTAATACATTATGGAGGCGAAGAAATATTTGATCTAGTTGACACGTTTCCAGAGGAACATAAATCCACCTTCGAGACTCTCAAAACGACTCTAACAAATCATTTTACGCCAAAAGTAAATCTGGTGTACGAATCATTCAAGTTCAGAAAAATGCATCAAGAACAATTGGAATCTGTAGACCAGTTTCATGTACGTTTACGCAGACAAGCAGCTCTGTGTGACTTTGCTGATCTTGAAAGAGAAATTCTGTCACAGATGATTGAAGGGGTCATATCGTCACAGTTGAGAAGGAAAGCAATTAAGGATAAAGTAACTTTACAGCAATTCCTACAAGAAGCTAGGAATGAAGAACTAACCAACAAGCAGGTTGGGGAGATAGAAAGAGAAGTAGGCCAAGCTTCAGCCATCAACAGAAAACCAGGACGTATCAACAGAACAGAGCAGAGTCATTCTCAGGAAAAAGTAGGTGCAAGTAATCAACCCAGATACAAGGGTACACACAAAGGAAGTAAACCTTCAGGGAGCAAAACAAGGTGCAGGAACTGTGGTGGCACTTTTCCCCATCCGTCAACAAGACCATGCCCAGCAAAAGGCAAAGTTTGTCATTCGTGCGGCAAATATAATCACTTTTCTTCTGTCTGTAAAGCTTCAGGGAAATCGCAAAACCAAAATACTGCGGTAAAGCAAATTCACCGTGATGATGAATCAGATTCTGACAGCACTGGAGTGTTTCAGATAAATCCAAAGAAAAACGTACCTACAGTGACGGTAAATATGTGTTCAAGCAAGCTGACGTTTATTGTCGATACTGGTGCATCTGTAAATATCATAACAAAGACAACGTATGATCTGATGAAGGAGAAACCTATTTTGAGGCCTGATCCTATTGCTATTTATGGATACTCAAACAGTGAAAAGCTGGATGTCCTTGGACGTTTCACAGAAAGAGGAACTAGGAATAATTTCCTTCCTGAACAATGTAACTATCTCGGATGCTCTTTTTCAGGGATTCGGCAAAATTAAAGGTCTCATGATTAAACTCCACATTGATCAAGAAGTTCAACCAGTCGCCCAAAAATACAGAAGAATACCATACCATGTAAGGAAGGATGTTGAAGCGGAAATTCAACGCCTAGAAAAACAAGAAATCATTGAAAAGGTAGAGGGTCCTACCTCATGGGTCAGTCCTATAGTAGTTGTCCCAAAGAAATCTGGTGGAGTTCGTCTCTGCGTAGACATGAGACGTGCAAATACAGCTATCAAAAGAGAGAGACACCCAATGCCCACACTCGAGGAGGTGATCAACGAATTAAATGGCTCCATATTCTTCAGTCGTTTGGACCTACAGCAAGCATTCCATCAGATGGAACTGGCAGAAGAAAGTCGTCACATCACCACTTTCGCTACTCATGTTGGCCTGAGAAGGTACAAAAGACTTATGTTCGGCATAAATGCAGCTCCAGAACTGTTCCAGCATCACCTTAGTCAGATACTACATGATATTCAGGGTGTCACAAACTACATTGATGATGTCATAGTCTTCGGCAAGAACAGAAATGAGCATGACAGGAATTTGCAAGCTACACTAGACCGATTACAAGACAAAGGAGTCAAATTGAACAAGGAAAAATGTCTGTTCGGAATCCAAAAGCTGACCTTCCTGGGACATGTTTTCGGCAAAGATGGAATCTACCTCGAGCCGCACAAGATCAAGTCCATATCTGAGGCAGCACCGCCGTCAACTGTCTCAGAAGTTAGATCATTTCTTGGCATGACGCAGTATGTGTCACGCTTTATCAGAGGGTATGCGACTATCACAGAACCTTTACGCATGTTGACAAAGAAGACTCAGTCTTGGATTTGGGGGAAACCTCAACAGGATGCTTTTGATCAAATCCGCTCTTATAAACGCAGGAGTCATGACCTACTTTGATTCAGCCAAATCTACTGAGATCATAGTCGATGCATCCCCATGTGGACTCGGTGCAATCTTAACTCAGGAGGGGCATGTCATTAGCTACGGAAGTCGAGCACTTACACCAGTGGAAACGAGATACTCCCAAACCGAAAGAGAGATGCTAGCCGTCGTGTTTGGAGTGGAGAAGTTCCACATGTACTTATATGGGTCTAAGTTCACTGTTACAACTGACCATAAACCATTACTTGGCATAATCAACAGCAACAAGCCATGTTCAGCACGCTTTGAGAGATGGCGTCTTAGGCTGATGCCATACGAGTTCAACCTCAGATACAGACCTGGGAAAGATGAGCTCAATCCAGCAGATTATCTTAGCCGTCACCCCATTACTGAACCTACCAGAGACAACAAAGGTGAAAACTACATCAGTTATGTGACGAAAGCATGAGTTCCAAATGCTTTTACTCTTGATGAAGTCAAAGTCGCCACAAAGAAGGACCCTCAGCTGAAGAGAGTGATGACGGCAATCCAGTCTGGAAACTGGAAAGACAAGTCGCTTTCTTCATTTTCAAATATCAGAGATGAACTTTCGGTTTACGATGGGGTCATAATGCGCCAACACAGACTGGTTATTCCTAGTAGCCTACACCATCAAGTGATCACTCTCGCACATGACTCTCACCAAGGTATTGTAAAAACAAAACAACTAATCCGCGAGAAAGTATGGTTTCCAGGCATAGACAGAATGGTGGAAGAACACCTGAAAGGGTGTGTACCATGCCAATCATCAGTCACAGGCACTCCAAATCGTGAACCATTGAAGATGACACCACTGCCAGATTGTGCATGGGATGAAATATCAGTCGACTTTGCAGGACCTTTTCCATCTGGCGAATATCTGCTTATCATGATGGATGATTATAGCCGCTTCCCAGAAGTTGAAATTCTACACTCAACGTCGGCAAGATCAGTAATTCCAAAAATTAATCAAAATTTTGCCAGATTCGGTAACCCAAGCGTCCTCAAAAGTGACAACGGACCTCCATTCAGCAGCAAAGAATTTGCAACATTCGCCAAGAAGATGGGTTTTCATCACCGCAGAATCACTCCTCTCTGGCCAGAAGCAAATGGCGAGGCTGAAAGATTTGTAAGAACTATCAACAAATTCATTCACACCTGCGAATCGGGAGGGTCATCGTGGAAGGAGGAGTTGCCCAATTTCCTTCGCCAATTTCGCTCAACTCCCCATTCCTCAACAGGAGTTTCACCGCATGAGGCCCTCACTGGGAGGAAAATGAAAACATTTTTCCCAGAGCTTCGTGTGGAAAGGGACTCTTTGTTCCACTACAATCTTGCAAAGAAGGACTCTGCCTCCAAATCTAAACAAAAAACATTTGCAGATAGGACAAGGAGAACTCAACCCCACAAGTTTAGTGTCGGAGACACTGTATTAGTTCGCCAGAAGAAGATGAACAAGCTCACCCCACCATACATACCAAAACCGTACACAATAGTGAACATAAAAGGAAGCATGATTACTGCAAGAAGAGGGACTCATCAAATCGTCAGGAACTCATCCCACTTCAAACAGATTCCTTTTCAACAAATTGGGGAGGAAAAGGAGATAGAGGCAGACACATATGAGGCTCCGGAAGACTTCCTAGAGCCTTTAAAACAATGGCAACATCCAAAGCCACATACTAGACAAAGAGACATGAGACCTACCGAGTCTCCAAGATCTGCAACATGCTCTACACAACAATCTACTGGGTCTCCAAGATCTTCAAGATCTTCCACTCAAGCTACACCAGGACCTACCTCCTATTCGCATCACCCATTAGTGCGAGCCCAGTCTCCACACTCTCCTACTTTGGTCGAGCAAACAGACTCACCAATGCGAGTAATGCAGCCATCACGCTCTTACTCTCGCACACAGTCTCAAACAAGTCCATATACTACAGTAACAAGAAGCGGCCGCGTTGTGAAACCGCCCAACAAATACACACCTTAGGAAAGTTGAATCTCTGATTCAGGGCAAGTGCAGCGGCACGCAACATAATGCATACACACGTTATACCTTATATATGTACAGCAGTTCACTAATTATAAGACTCAATAGGAGTCAATTGTTTTCTTACAGTTTAAGTTATTAAGATACAAAAATACACTATTCTTTTGAGGACACCGGTAGGAACCGGCTGGAAGTCAAGTCAAGCCAAGTATGAGACTATAAATTACATAATAAAACAAGATTAATTTTTAATTGATTTTTATTTCTGAAATCAAATCCCTCTGTCTTTGGTGTTAAATTCTCTAGCTAAACTGGGGAGGGATGTAATGTCCATTACTATTAGGCAAACCACCTCTATTGCCTTAGTATTTAGGAAGACCTGGCAACTGTAACCACTGGCACGTATTTTAGAGAAGAGTGGTCACTACTGGTCAGTAATAAAGAGTACGTCCACCGGTACAGTCATGTCTGGCTCCTGTTGTTTTCAATGTCTGTCTAGATCTACATGTTGTGATTGTGAAGTCCCGACGGTACACCTACCGGGTCTGTATACTTTGTGACTTTGTTCCCGGTTACCGGGTCTGTATACTTTGTGACTTTGTTCCCGGTTACCGGGTCTGTATACACTCCCTTTCTTTATTCCTTGAACAAGAGCACCTCAAGCTCAACCAACTGTTGGCAGCTTCTTTACGTTGTAGCTGTGTTTTTAGTCCTACGCACTTGGCATGGAACCAGAGATTGCATTCCTCGCCTTCTAACATCAGGTTTCCATCGTATGGGCAACGGCAAACACTGTAAATTTCTAGCCTACTGTACTAGAAGAAGAAACGTGCCTGGCATGTTCATCAAGGAAAATCCCAATGTCGAAAATGGGCTTCAGTGTACTGCAAATTTTATTCTCATTGGATTAGATAAAGACTTTTATTGTTTTCTTAGCTTTCCAAGGCTGCGGGGCATAAAACCTTGGAACTGAAACGTTGCGTACTTGCTAGCTTACCCACCTTTGATCTAGATAGCAGCTCTTCTTTAATGCAAGTAACATTATATTACCTAGGCCTATATAGGGAAGAGGAGACAGTTCTAAGGTGTATTTCGTTGGGACAATTTTTCAAAGTAAGCCTTTGGCTTAAATGTCATTGTTTGACTTGATACTTTGTATTAGTATATATGTGTGTGAAATTGAAATATATATTATTGTGGTAGGAGCAGTATTTTGATAATTTTGTCTTGAATACAGTGTTCAGCTTCTTTGGGTTTTAAAGATTTTGTATTTTACTGATGCAGATTTTGTCTTTATTCCTTTATGTTGTTGTTTTTTCAGGAATCAAAAGGAATCAAACAGAATGTTCCCTCAGTCGGTGTCTGCTGTTTTGATTGTAACTTCTCTGGCACTGTCTGTTGTGCACACATCCGAGATTCCAAAAGGTCAGATTCCTGATCTTGACACGGCCGTGGCTCCTGGGGCGGGGACTGCTAGAAGTGTCGAAGATGACGAGGGTAAGACACTTTTAATAGAGATTATTCTTTTCATATATTGAGACTTGTATTGCATTAGAGCAATATTTACTGGTTGTGATTGTAGCTATAAATTGCCAATTCTCGCTGTGGTATGCATAAAGTTTTCTGTTTTGCTCTTGGATTAGAATCCAATTGAACAGAAAAATTGTACACTGTTTCCTTTTTCTGTGTTTGCAGAGGGAATGCGAAATTCTTCATTTGTCGAAGGATTTCAAAATCTTTTTTATTATAAATTTTTAATCGCATTTTCAGTGGTGTTAATGTTTGGCAATCAAATATTTACAATTTCAACCTGCAGATTGTCTGTTTACTAAGGTAATTAAAAGTCTGGCTGACTCTAAATTTTAGGTTGTATTAGGTACTCCTGTTAGTCTCTTTTCTGGATTATTTAATAATCTCATACTTTTAGTAACTGAACAAGTGGCTTTCTTCTGTACTTAAAGGTGTGCTCACATCTGTGATGTTGCACGAAGAAGACATGAATCTGATACACCTGGGTGGGGAGTTGTTTCATTGAGCGTGTATCTGTCTGTCTGTCTGTCTGCTGAGACTGATTGCTCTTAGCACGGGTTGGCTTTAACTGGTTGGGTGGAAGCAGCCTACACAGTAAATGATTTAAATTGTGTGGATAGGTCATAAAACATGTAGAACTGTGTGGATAGGTCATAAAACATGTAGAACTGTGTGGATAGATCTTAAAACATGTAGAACTGTGTGGATAGATCTTAAAACATGTAGAACTGTGTGGATAGGTGATAAAACATGTAGAACTGTGTGGATAGGTGATAAAACATGTAGAACTGTGTGGATAGGTCATAAAACATGTAGAACTGTGTGGATAGGTCATAAAACATGTAGAACTGTGTGGATAGGTCATAAAACATGTAGAACTGTGTGGATAGATCTTAAAACATGTAGAACTGTGTGGATAGGTGATAAACATGTAGAACTGTATGGATAGGTGATAAACATGTAGAACTGTGTGGATAGGTGATAAACATGTAGAACTGTGTGGATAGGTGATAAAACATGTAGAACTGTGTGGATAGGTCATAAAACATGTAGAACTGTGTGGATAGGTCTTAAAACATGTAGAACTGTGTGGATAGATCTTAAAACATGTAGAACTGTGTGGATAGGTGATAAAACATGTAGAACTGTGTGGATAGGTGATAAAACATGTAGAACTGTGTGGATAGGTCATAAAACATGTAGAACTGTGTGGATAGGTCATAAAACATGTAGAACTGTGTGGATAGATCTTAAAACATGTAGAACTGCTGCTACAACTAAAGAGTGTTTGGAGCCTGAACATGGGTCTTTGTAATTGCAGGACATTATACTCTTGCAACTCAGAATTATTAGAAATATAAGAGTCTTGGTTAAGCTTCTGACACATTCTGCCAAGGACTCTTTCGCTGATGGAAGAGAGAAAGAAGATCAAATGTAGAATAGAAATGTGACTCCCAGATCTTCAAATGGTATGGAGTCCCATGTGTATGCCAGAGCTATGTCTCAAATCTTGCTGTTTGTTTCCGTGTGGTGTAGAGTCTCATGTCTCTAATCTGGCTGTTTGTTTCAGTGTGGTGTATGCCAGAACAGGTACACCTGTCTTTGGGCAATGTGACGTCTGAGATGGTGGTGATGTGGGCCACACGAGGCAACTGTGATTCTGTCGTCCATTACGCTGCACACCCATGGAACCTTGATCTTACTGCTAGCGGCTCATGTGTGGAGCTAGAGAATGTTGGCAATAAAAGTTTGAAGTACCTTCATCGAGCTGTCCTTAAGGTAAAGATACTTATTACTGTAGTTTGCGATAGATAGATGTTCACCTTGCTTACTTTAGGATTATTGCTCATTTGGAAGATGACTATATATAATATGTTTTGTTCTGGAACTGAATTTGATCAAGTAAACATTTCTCTCAGGTGAAATAAGAAAAGGGAAATTGAACTAAAACAGGTACACTGACTAAAACAGACTGACTGTAAGTAGCCAGCCTGCAACAGTCTTTTTTATCTCTGTGCTGTAATGGTGTTATATATATATAGAACAGTTATGTATAGTAGGAATTATCTCTGTGCTGTAATGGTGTTATATATATATAGAACAGTTATGTACAGTAGGAATTATCTCTGTGCTGTAATGGTGTTATATATATATAGAACAGTTATGTATAGTAGGAATTATCTCTGTGCTGTAATGGTGTTATATATATATAGAACAGTTATGTACAGTAGGAATTATCTCTGTGCTGTAATGGTGTTATATATATATAGAACAGTTATGTATAACAGGAATTATCTCTGTGCTGTAATGGTGTTTTATATATATATAGAACAGTTATGTATAGCAGGAATTCTCTCTGTGCTGTAATGGTGTTATATAGAACAGTTATATATACAGCAGGAATTCTCTCTGTGCTGTAATGGTGTTCTATAGAACAGTATGTATAGTAGGAATGTTCTCTGTGCTGTAAAAGGCCTGCAGAAGGTTCCAATGGATAACAAATAGTATATTGTGGGACTTTGGTTGTTGTTCAGTTCTCCTCTTCTGTTATGTTGGAGCCTGAAGCTTCAGTTCCTTCCTTTTCTTTTGCAATTTTGTATTTTGGCAGAATATTTTGTCGGTCATTTCACTGTGTCATTTTACTTAATTTTTATGCACGTTCCCAAACGTAGGTGGGTCTGTATGTGTCATTGATGGTTTTCCGTGTCAACGTGACAGGTCTTAAGTCTGAGCTGTTTGCCAGGAAACTTTGCGTTACTGAGGACATTCCTGTTGTGTTGATTTTCCCAGGATCTGAGTCCCAACCTGACCTACTACTATCGGCCAGTTGTCAAGAATGGTGTGGGTTCCAATTCTCTCCTCTTCAAGACATCTCCGTCCAGTAGCGTAAGTACACCGTCTGTGTTGTTAAAAATAGATGGAGTTCAATCACTGGCAATACTTTAGGTGGTTGGCGGGTGCTCTGGCGTGGTCTGCTCCTTCTGTCCGATCAAACGTCTATTGTCCTTATCTCTCCTCCTTTTTTTGTGTTCGTCACTCTCTTGTAACACTTCTAATCTTCGGCACTTATATAACCTTATTGTGTATAAAGTGCGGAAAAACTTTCACTAAAACTAAACTTGTTATTGCTATTGATCTACCAGTGCATGGAGTTTCCCTCTTTGCCCCAGGGGGACAGCTTGTCTCGATCAACTGTCATTGTTGCAGTGAACAGTGACTAGATTCAGGGCGATCTATTGTCATTGTGGCAGTGAACGGTGACTAGATTCAGGGCGATCTACTGTCTTTGTCGCAGTGAACGGTGACTAGATTCAGGGCGATCTACTGTCATTGTCGCAGTGAACGGTGACTAGATTCAGGGACATGTTTCCCATGAGGCAGATGGTTGGGAAGAAAGTGTACAGAAGGGAACCTGTAGGCCTACGTTGTTGGGGGATTTCTCACTGCTGAGTGTCTCTGACAGATGTAGGGATGGTCTCTCAGCTTTTGTTGCTTGCACCCTCTGGGTGTGAAAGTTGTTTTTTGAAAGAAGCAGTTCATGTTTTTTTAGTTGTTTGCAGAAATGACAATTTCCTGATAATATTGTTAGTGGGTGAACTCCAGATAAAGGAGTTTTGTTCTCACACTACAGAAGTCAGATCCAGTCCTGAAGAGTGGAAATTTGTCGTTTTGGAATGTAATATTTCTGACTTTTTGTTGATAATAATTTATGGGTAATATCTCTAATTCATGCATAAGATTACAATTTTCATCTTTTTGTAAAAGTTGAGCACTTTCAGGTAATCATATCAATTCAAGATATAGTGTCTGTGAAGTCTGTGTGTCTTAATGATCTCTTGCTCGTGTTACTCTTTCGCAGAGCTGGTCTTCCAAGTTTTTAGTTCTCAGTAGCACTGGGTCAGAGAATGACCTCATGAACTCTGTGACCAGGGAGGTGCAGTCTGGACAGTTTGCTTCCTTACTTTACAACGGAGAGCTAGGGCCAGCAGAAAGGACGGAGGACTGGGAGGGGATCGACGTGAGTGGGAAGTGATGACACGTGTACAGATCTGTTCCTTTTCACATGCTCTTTTCTTTGTTTGTTTCTTTGTTGTTTTTTACTAGGATTTTGTTTTGTTGTTTTGTATTTAATTAAGGGGGTTGGGGTAGGGGGGGGGGGGGGGGACTATATCATGTATGTTGTGATCATCATCATCCAGTGCCAGATCTGCGACAGACATCGGTGATCATGGTTCTCCATTCATTCCTTTGCTCGGATGCTCTCAAAAAGCTACGTTTCCCTGATCTTTCCCTGTTACCCATTTGTTTAGGTTCCCTACGTATGTTGTTCTGGGCCTTCCCCTGCCTCACTTGCCTTCAGTTTTGCCAGTGAGAGCTAGATGTGTCCCAAAAACAAAAACTGTATTTGTCGTTTCCTGATTGTTTTTAACACTGAGCGTCCCACGTTGGCTTCATCAAGCACTACCTCGTTTGATTTCTTTTCCTTCCACGATACTCTTAACAGTCTCCTAAGAAACCACATTTCTGTTGTTTCTATTTTATTTTCACTGTCTGTAGTGATTGTCCGTAAAATAGTGGAGCTATTGACGATTGAAGGAGCTGGGGGTTGCCAGGCTTCAGAGGTAAAATTAGCAAAGAAATGGCCGCCTAAGGTTAGTTATTTCCTTAGCTGGAGAGTCCAGGGAAACGGAAAACTTACTTTATTTATGCCATTTAATCAACGTTTTTCAGTAAATCGGACACAGAGATGTATTCTTTATTGGACATGAAAGGTGTTGAGCCAAAGAAGACAAATTCTATGAAAATTCCCAATCCTGTGAAAAAAAGCCATTTTCTTGACTTTCACTATTTTGACGAGCGCCTGATTTCTCCGCTCTGCCTCACTTTTCTGTTCTCACGTTCTCCTCTGTTTGTCCGTGTGCCAGGAGTCGGAGGATTTCCTGACACGAGCAGAGCAAGCGGTGGCCACGCTGCCTGTGTTGATCGCGCCACAGAGCAAAGGTAACACGACTTCACTCAATTATTTGACCTTATTGTGTTGCAAGTGCCGTAAAACTCTTACTAAAACTAAACTTCACTTTGAATGGTCTCTCTTTTCACGACAATAGTTGTCATCCAGTGCTATGTGGGTGGTTGGCGGGGGCTCTGGCGTGATTTGCTCCTTATTTCCTATCAAACTTTTATCGTCCTTATCTCTCCTCCTTTTTTTTGTGTATGTTACTCTCTTGTTACATCTATTCTTCGGCACTTATATGACCTTATTGTGTTGCAAAAATACAGTAAAAACTTTTCCTAAAACTGAACCAGTGGTATGTTGTGCAAGGTTTTGTTTTTATTTTCTCAATCATCGTGTACCATTCTGATGATGTGAACAGCCCCTCTACTCCATGTGTTCCTGAGATGTCTCGCCAGCTGTCCTGCTAGAACCCGTCTGCAGGGACATTTCAGTAACCCACTTTCAGCACTTTTCAAGGACCCCCGGGCGAGTGTTGAGTTCCTGCGTGCTGTCGGCATCGCTGACCGTTTATGAAGCCACAGCGCCAGAAGAGAGAGAGAGAGCTCCTCTACTGTAGCCAGATATATGTGTAGATGTGCCTATGGCCTTCTTTTTTCACCGAAGAGACAGAAAAACAGTTAAACAGTTGTGTGACTGTTTGTTCTTTTCTTTTATTCCCCCCCCCCCCCCCCCTTTAAAAAAAAATGTGTGCTCATCTTTGGTGCTGTATTGCATGTTGCCTTGTTTCAGGACATGGGTGGTTGGCGGGTGCTCTGGTGTGGTTTGCTCCTTGTTTCCTATCAAACGTCCATCTTCCTTATCTCTCCTCCTTTTCTTTTTATGTTACACTCTAGTAGCTCCTCTAATCTTTCACACTTGCCGTCTGATCTGGCGTCGGTGGCCTAGTGGTTAGGCTCTCGGACTCGCAACCGTAAGGTCGTGGGTTCGAATCCCGTCAGGGACCTGACGTTGTGGCCTTGGGAAAGACACTTTGCACAAATTTTCCTCACTTCACCCAGGTGGAAATGGGTACCCGGCTATAGACAGTGAAAGATCTTGTCAGTTTGATAGTGTTTGAGCGCGTGAAATCCGCAGCTTGCACTGTATGCTTCCGCGGAAGCTGAGAATGTTTCTGAATGTTCTCAGAGGGTCTGCTGGGGTAATAATAGTTGTAAAGCGCATAGAGCATGCTCTTGAGCATGGATATGCGCTATATAAATGTAATTATTATTATTGTTATAATATATGGTCGCTTTTAAGCACAAGGGGGCTCTCCGGAAACATGCTGATTTGAGAAAATCGAAGGTAAAGTTTTTGCCCCTTGTTCAGTTTCTTTAAAAGACTAGGAGAGTTTTCTCTATAACCAAATAAAAATACACACCAATGGAACCAAACTTCTCCTATAGGTAGGGCAATGTCCACTTTTGGTGTAGGTCAAGATTTCTGGAAACTCTCAATCTGGGTTAGCCCGCTTGTCCTTCAAAGCGACAAACGACCTATTTGTGTGACAAGGTTTTTAAACAAAACAAAAACTTGACAGATGAGGGCGCGTCGGGTCCGGACGTGAACAAACACTTCTCCATGCCGGGCTGGGGGTGGCCGCAGTCGGTGGACAGACCCTGGTACAGTGTGGACGTGGGTCTGGTACATCTGGTCAGGTGAGTGGGGGGGTGGGGGTGTTGTCTGGTACAGTGTGGACGTGGGTCTGGTACATCTGGTCGGGGGGGGGGGTTTGTCTGGTACTGTGTGGACGTGGGTCTGGTACATCTGGTCAGGTGAGTGGGGTTGTCTCATCTCTGGTCACTCGTTGTCTTTTCTTTGTCTCATCTCTGGTCACTCGTTGTCTTCTTTGTCTCATCTCTGGTCACTCGTTGTCTTCTTTGTCTCATCTCTGGTCACTCGTTGTCTTCTTTGTCTCATCTCTGGTCACTCGTTGTCTTCTTTGTCTCATCTCTGGTCACTCGTTGTCTTCTTTGTCTCATCTCTGGTCACTCGTTGTCTTCTTTGTCTCATCTCTGGTAACTCGTTGTCTTCTTTGTCTCATCTCTGGTCACTCGTTGTCTTCTTTGTCTCATCTCTGGTCACTCGTTGTCTTCTTTGTCTCATCTCTGGTCACTCGTTGTCTTCTTTGTCTCATCTCTGGTCTCTCGTTGTCTTCTTTGTCTCATCTCTGGTCACTCGTTGTCTTCTTTGTCTCATCTCTGGTCACTCGTTGTCTTCTTTGTCTCATCTCTGGTCACTCGTTGTCTTCTTTGTCTCATCTCTGGTCTCTCGTTGTCTTTTTTGCCATGGTGTCTGTGAGTGTCGCTCAGTGTGCTGTGTAGCTGTGCCGTGTCAGTTCACCATTTTGTTCTGTTACTGTTGTGTATTTTCCTATCCTTACAGTACTCTAAGACCTTGAATAAGCCTTGACACCACAGCACATTGTATTGGGCACTTGGAGGGTTAATAAAGCCAGACTTTTGAGTATGGATTGTTCATCTTGCTTTCTGACAGGGAGATTCTTTACTACAACATAGCTTTCTCACATCTGCTCCCATGTGGTCGGGTGGTGCCGGTGGTCTGATAGTTGGGCTGCTGGACTCATCATTGTGAGACTGCGGGATTGGGGGGTTGAGGCTCAGCTCTGTCCAAAGGACATCTTTATGTTCAGTATTATTGGGCTATTTGAGGGGGGGGGGGGCTTGATTTTGATTTATGTGTCTTCTGTCTGTTCTATGTGAACAATGGAGATGCCTTTGTTTTTGTTGCTGGAGCAATCTGTAAACCTTCCCGTGTGTTCGATTTCTTGATTCCACTTGTCCTGTCTTTGCTCTTCCCTTAGTTTCTCCACTGACCTGATATTTGCGGAGGACACGACAAAAGCCACAGCTCAGCGTGACTGGCTTGTCCGCGACCTCACGGAGGTTAATCAGCGCAGGAACGAGACACCCTGGGTTATTGCCCTTGGCTCACACCCCATGTACTGTTCCTACGGCAACCCAAGCTCAGATGACTGTGCTATGAATACTTCCAAAGTCCGCCATGCGTAAGTCCGTTTCCATTTTGCCTGTTTTTACTCTGGATCAAGATCTGCACTGTTGTAACTTCCAGCTTTACAACTCAAGCCACACTGTCTGTGTTATTCCTTAAATGCTTGTGTCATATTTTGACATTTTTGGAGATTATAGCAAAACAGAAAGACACCGAGATAAAGACGACACCGAGATAAGACCCCTTGATGTCATTATTTGACTAATGGCTTTCACTGGAAACCCCTTGACATTGATTTGGGGGATTGTGGGATGCCACTGATGATATGTAATGTTGAGAAGGGAGAAGATTCCTTCAATTTTAATTCAAATGCCTATCTGCATCTTCAGAATGAAGTTAGCGTGTATATCGTCCTATTGGGATGTTATCAAATTTTTAAAATTTGCTGTTCAGATTTAAATGTTTTTTTGTGAGATGGATGGATCATGTCCTTTTTTTTAAAGAATGGCAGATCTCTTAGATTTGTTTTAAATGAAGTTTACTGTAAGTACTTATGCTGAGCTAACTATATACCGGGTTTCTCATTTTGCCACAACAGTATGAATGGCTTCCGAAGACTTTGGAATTGGACTTCATCTTGTGTGAATTTACTTCAAATGTTATTTTGTCTTGTCTCCTCTCTCTTCATTGTGAATGTCCCCCCCCAGGGCAGAGCTACTGACTGAAGTGTCTTTAGGACATTCCCAAAGGGGGTATAGTAACATGTTCTTATATACAGTAGAATTGTAAATGGGCTGATTTATCAATGTCATGCTCATACTGTGCCGGAACAACATAGGGGGAACTGCTGCTTTTTCTTTCCTCATCCTTACTGTCGTCATTTTACCTCTACTTCTTTTGTATGTTTGTCACTCTTGTGAACTGCTATTTCCGGGGTGCCTTGATAGTCGAAGCAGACTTTGTGCTGTTGAGGCTAGAGAGGTGAGCAGAGTAAGCCTGATTCCTTGTAAGGACTTCTCTGTTGACATCCACCCCTTGGCGCTCAAGTGACCTGATGCAGGTCTCTCTTCATCGTGTCCACAGCCTAGAAGACATGTCCTATCTCCTCTCTCTCTCTTCATCATGTCCACAGCCTAGAAGACATGTCCTATCTCCTCTCTCTTCATCGTGTCCACAGCCTAGAAAACATGTCCTATCTCCTCTCTCTCTCTTCATTGTGTCCACAGCCTAGAAGACATGTCCTATCTCCTCTCTCTCTCTTCATCGTGTCCACAGCCTAGAAGACATGTCCTATCTCCTCTCTCTCTCTTCATTGTGTCCACAGCCTTGAAGACATGTCCTATCTCCTCTCTCTCTCTTCGTCGTGTCCACAGCCTAGAAGACATGTTCTATCTCCTTTCTCTTCATTGTGTCCACAGCCTAGAAAACATGTCCTATCTCCTCTCTCTTCATTGTGTCCACAGCCTAGAAGACATGTCCTATCTCCTCTCTCTTCATTGTGTCCACAGCCTAGAAGACATGTCCTATCTCCTCTCTCTTCATCGTGTCCACAGCCTAGAAGACATGTCCTATCTCCTCTCTCTTCATCGTGTCCACAGCCTAGAAGACATGTCCTATCTCCTCTCTCTCTCTTCATCGTGTCCACAGCCTAGAAGACATGTCCTATCTCCTCTCTCTTCATTGTGTCCACAGCCTAGAAGACATGTCCTATCTCCTCTCTCTCTCTTCATCGTATCCACAGCGTAGAAGACATGTCCTATCTCCTCTCTATTCGTTGTGTCCACAGCCTAGAAGACATGTCCTATCTCCTCTCTCTCTCTTCATTGTGTCCACAGCCTAGAAGACATGTCCTATCTCCTCTCTCTCTCTTCATCGTGTCCACAGCCTAGAAGACATGTCCTATCTCCTCTCTCTTCATCGTGTCCACAGCCTAGAAGACATGTCCTATCTCCTCTCTCTTCATCGTGTCCACAGCCTAGAAGACATGTTCTATGTCCTCTCTCTCTCTCTTCATCGTGTCCACAGGTTGGAAGACATGTTCTATCTCCTCTCTCTTCATCGTGTCCACAGCCTAGAAGACATGTCCTATCTCCTCTCTCATCATCGTGTCCACAGCCTAGAAGACATGTCCTATCTCCTCTCTCTTCATTGTGTCCACAGCCTAGAAGACATGTCCTATCTCCTCTCTCTTCATCATGTCCACAGCCTAGAAGACATGTCCTATCTCCTCTCTCTTCATCATGTCCACAGCCTAGAAGACATGTCCTATCTCCTCTCTCTTCATCGTGTCCACAGCCTAGAAGACATGTCCTATCTCCTCTCTCTTCATCGTGTCCACAGCCTAGAAGACATGTTCTATCTCCTCTCTCTTCATCGTGTCCTCAAGTTGGAAGACATGTCCTGTCTCCTCTCTCTTCATCGTGTCCACAGCCTAGAAGACATGTTCTATCTCCTCTCTCTTCATCGTGTCCACAGCCTAGAAGACATGTCCTATCTCCTCTCTCTTCATCGTGTCCACAGCCTAGAAGACATGTTCTATCTCCTCTCTCTCTCTCTTCATCGTGTCCACAGGTTGGAAGACATGTTCTATCTCCTCTCTCTTCATCGTGTCCACAGCCTAGAAGACATGTCCTATCTCCTCTCTCTTCATCGTGTCCACTGCCTAGAAGACATGTCCTATCTCCTCTCTCTTCTTCGTGTCCACAGCCTAGAAGACATGTTCTATCTCCTCTCTCTCTCTCTTCATCGTGTCCACAGGTTGGAAGACATGTTCTATCTCCTCTCTCTTCATCGTGTCCACAGCCTAGAAGACATGTCCTATCTCCTCTCTCTTCATCGTGTCCACAGCCTAGAAGACATGTCCTATCTCCTCTCTCTCTCTTCATCGTATCTACAGCCTAGAAGACATGTTCTACCACTTTGCCGTGGACCTAGTGTTAGAGTCGGGGTTCCCGGGCTACGAGCGAGGCTGGCCCCAGTACAAGGGGGTCCTGGTGGATGAGTCGTACTGGCAGCCGCGCGCTCCCGTGGAGATCGTACTGGGCTCCCGGGCCGGGGATGGGGCCGGGGCTCAGAACAAGAACAACACAGGTGAGATTTGGTGGGTGGTTGGTGGGTGATCTGGTGTGGTCTAGTGTGGTGTGCTCCTTCATTCCTATCAAACATCTATCGTCTTGATCTCTCCTCCTTCTTTCTGTGTTTGTTACTCTCTTGTAACACCTCTACATCTCTGGCACTTATATGACTTTATTGTGTTGCAAGTACTGTAAAACTCTTACTGAAAAAAAAATAATAAAAGGTGAGATTTCCTGTCTTGTTGAGATAGCCGCGCGGAGCAGATGGTGGCTGAGATTTAGTTCAGCATGATAAACCTACATGGTGACCAGTTTTTTCATTGTGGGAATGAATTCCTTTACAAGTCGTCTGCTCACAGGTGTTTCTATTGTTATGTGTGTGTGTCATGACGCAGGGGAATCAGGCGCTCGTCAGTTTGTGGGCATGTGGAGTTGTTGGTATCATTCTAAAGCTTTTTCATTTGTCTATCTTTGGATGAAAAAAAATGTCCATCTATCTGGATTAGAGGTGGAGAACTTGCTATTGAGGAAGGTGGAGGTCGCCAGGTAGCAGAGGTAAAATTAGCAAGAAAATGGCAACCAAAGTCTGGTGACTTCTGAAGCTATGGTGTCCTTGGACACGATACATTTGCTTTTTTTCTGTGCCTTTCATAAACGAGAGCCCTCTATTAAAACAAATTGAACCCAGAGGGATTAATATTTGTTTGTATATATTATGGGGACATTTTTATATGGCTGTGGGCCTTTGAAAATTTATGCAAATTTATTCTGTCATAAACGTCACCAACCTGATTTTTCTGTCTTCAGTGGAATGGTCGGCGCTGCATTTACCGGAGGCCGGAGGTCACAGCTTTGGCCGTCTGACCGTCGCCAACGCCAGTCACCTCCTGTGGGAGCTGTGCGAGGAAAGCAAGATGGCCGTCCTGGACAGTTTCTGGCTGGTGCAGTCGACGCACGGGAACTTCAGCCTGGCCAACCTGCCGCACAACGTGAGTCACCAGATTAACCAGACCATCATCGCCATGGGGGGAAAACCTGGCACCTACGACTTCATCAGCGGCGACAAGGCGGGCGGGGCGGGGGAGGGCTGGTCCCAGTACTCGCTGTGGATCGGTCTGGGCGCGCTCTCCTGTGTCTTGCTGCTAGTACTGGGTCTGGTCACGCTGCGCTCGTGTCTGCGACGGCGCCGCGCCAAGTCGGGCCGCAGGTGGCGGGAGATGGACCGCAACGGGGGCGGTGCGGGGAACTTCTACTCCGTCGGGTCGGACTCGGACACAGACGACAACGACTTTGAGATTGACGTCTATGACAAGACCAACAAACAGAGCTCCAAGCTGCTCACTTCGTACTAAGTCTGGGGTTTAGGGGATTCTTTTTAGGTATTTACTAGGCACAGGGTGACTATAGGCACAGGGTGACTACAAATCTGTTCAAAGTACTTTTGGTTCCACAGAACATACCAGTAGTTGGAGAAACTGTCGCTGTCGTGACATTTCCCCGGCACTGATGTCAGACATGTTTTGTTGCCGTCTACTGTAGAGGCTGAGATGTGCCAAGCCGACACGACTGAATGTCCAGTGACTGCGGTCAAAGAGACGACTGTTTTGATACACAAGTACAGGCCATTGACTCGCCATTGGAGATACTGACTGCAAACCGGAGGACCAGTTTCTCAGACAATGTGTCTGCTTCAAAGAAAAAAAATAGTTACAGGTTGTTTTTTTATGCAGTGAAAACTGGAAAATGTAAGCCTACACAAATGTTTTGTAGAAGATGGTAGTTGGGGCCTACTGGTTTGATTTCTGTCTGAGAGCTGTTCCCATCCCTATAAAAAGAAGTGCTTACAAGCACTTCTATTACAACTAACAGTATTTATGGTAGAGATGAATATAGATTTGTAATTCAGAGGAATATATACATATTCATTGCCAACTGACTTTATTTGGAAATCAGATTGACTGATGCCAATTTAGCGCCCCGGCTCTGTTTATGTGACTTCCCTGATGTAGAAATATGCTTTGTTGTTTGACTGAGTTATTGCTTCATCAGTGGGTGAGAAGGCTACATTTGAACGTATTTGCTTCATCAGTGGATGAGAAGGCTACATTTGAACGTATTTGCTTCATCAGTGGATGAGAAGGCTACATTTGAACGTATTTGCTTCATCAGTGAATGAGAAGGCTACATTTGAACGTATTTGCTGCATCAGTGGATGGGAAGGCTACATTTGAACGTCTCTACAAGTTTTTCAAGCATAGATGATTTTGTAAAGTTCACCAATAATGTTTACTATGATAGAGAAATCCCTTGTAGTTAAACAGTGTGTTTGTGATATGGAGGCATGGTGTTTTGTAACTTTCCTAATACATATATTTGATATTTGCTGATCAGAAGGCACCATAACACAGTCATGTCTGTGTTCCTGTCTGCCAAGTTCTGGATGTTTTGGTCAAGGATTTGTCTCATCTGATTGTCATTTTTACACTGATAATCTTGCGACATTGGTTATTTTGACTTGGTTATTATTCATTTCTTAAAACCATGTTATTTGGAATGTCCCGTCGGACCTTTAAGCTTTTCGCTGTATTCTTGTCTGTTTTTGGTTTTTCATCGTTGAAAATGAAAATGTACCAATGGGGTGTAGCCTTGATGGAGAGGGGAGACCACAGAAGAAAATGCTTCAGCTTGAGACATTCTGTGAGAGTCTGTTGAAGACGTGGCAACACTTGACACTTGAGAGTGAATAACACGAACCTATCGGTCGCTCGTCATCTGGAGTGAGTTGTTGTAAGTCGCAGTATGTGTGGTGCGTATGAGAAAAATTAATTTCCGCCGCCAAATGTGTGCTTTATTCTACACAGCACTGATTGCTCAAAATCATAAGCATTATTTGATCCAAAGCAGAGGAGTTTGTGTTTATTGTTTTGTCTACGGTTTAATCACTTTCAATTCAGTTGTTATGACATGAAGCTCAGGCTGGCTGACTGAGTTCATAAGACGAAATAGTTTACACATGTCTTATTCATTTTGCAAATATAATTTGGGACCAACATTTTTTTTTCAATGATGGGTCTGATTACTTTTCCTGTATTAAAATTCTTCATTTAACAAAATGTAATAAGATTACTCTGACAGCCAAGTCTCAGTTTCTTCAATGGGAATTCAGCCAGTAATTAACACCAGAAAGGACCATTTGGTGGTGCCTGTTTTGTAATAGTTGTCTTCTCTACTTTGTAGGCCAGACGTGTGAGTTCAGTCCCCTTGTGGCATCTGATGGTCTGGGGGGATGTCTTCTCCCTGTCATCTTAATGATCCTCATCAAAGTGCAAGTGAAAGATGCATCAATTTCACATTTTACTTCTCATTTTCAGTTTCGGATTTAGTCTGAAAGAGATGGTTTCCTTTGGAAATATTTTACTTGTTGGAGTGGCATTGAAGGGTAGCGTTCTTTGGACAGGTAGGTGTGTGGTGTGTCCTTCATCAAAGCGAGTTGACCGTGCCTGCTAGGTGTGCTGCGATGTAGTGACCGATGTGGGATTTTGTGATGTGCGTTGAGTAGAAGAGGGGTGTTGTTGTGCAATATTGATGAACTATCTATAGATCTGTTGTGATTTGGAGTTTTGGACACGGATGAATGTAATCATCTTTTGTTCTTTTCTTTTTTTCTGTTTCATTTTCATTTCAGCCATTATTAATGAATATTCCATTTCTGTGATATGTCGTCCTACTTTGTGACATGGCAGGTTTTGTCAGTGTCCACTGATTGTGTTTTGTTTTTTGACTTGAGCTCACCACTTCTCTGAACCTTTGTATGATGGTGACAAATTCTTTTGTGTGTTGCAGGGTACCCGCACATTTTTGCAAACAGCTTCTCTGTAGCGGGGAGTGGCCAGTTTGGCAGCATTTTGATATTTCCTGTCGCAGTTGGCTTGTTTCATTTTTTGTGTGGGTTTTGTTCAGATATTACTTTTCAGACTTTTTTCACTTCTAATTATTTCTGCACTCACAGAAACTCACTGATTGTCAATTGAGTCCTCTCAAAGTATTTATTTTGCTGGCTTTCTGTAACAAATTGTGTCACAATGAGGTGGAATCAGGCACTTGTCAATTTTTGGGCATGTGGAGTTATTGGTATCGTCTTTAAGCTTGTTCATTTCTCTTGTTTTTGGTGAAAAAAATTCTCTTCTATCGTGAATAGAAGTCAGAATAGTTGCGATTGAAGGGGGTGGGGTGGGGGGAGGGGGTCACCTGGTTTCTGAGGTAAAATTAGCGAGAAAATGTCCGCCAAAGTCTGGTGACTTCCATAGCTTGAGAGTCCTTGGAAACTACAAGTTGACATTTTGTTCCTTAAATCAACGTTTTTCGTTAAAATCCACACTGAAATGTGTTTTTTAATGGATTTTAAAGACGTTGAGTTAAAATACCAAACTTTGATCAAATTTGCCTGTCGGGTAGAAAAATTCCAGTTTCTTCAATGTCATTTCTTTGACAAGCGCCTGATTGACTATGATGCCTCACAAATTTGAGGTCTGCTGACAAACTGTTTCTTCTCGCATTCCACAAATGGAGGTATTGACTAAAAATCGACACTTGGGTCAAATTTGTACATTTTTTTTGTTAATGCCATATTCTATAATTATAACATGCCTTTTATTATTTCCTACTTGTCAATTGTAAAAACTTCAAGCTATAAGTGTGATGTATATATTTCCTTTAGGCTTGAATCGGAGAAGTAACTCATTTTGTCAGCACGCTTGTGGATCCTGAGTGTTTGAACTGTAGAAGTATTTGTGTATGTATGAGAACATTGCCACTGTCAGTGGTACGGTCTGTTAGCTTTACTGTACTTTGTTGACCGATCCTCTGTTTATGACAGTGTCACCCAAGATTGATTTATTGTTGTCCAAATGATGAAATATTGTGATAACAACACAACCACATACAGAAGGAATCGGAGAGAGAAATAATTTATCAGAATGATTTTCCTATTATTGTGTCTTTCATTTCTTTAGAGGGATTGCAATGTAACCTAATTTCTCATCTTTCCAAGATATTATCTAGAACATGTGGTCCTTTTGAATGTCTGTCAGAGGAAGATGTGGAGTTAAACGTGTGTGTGTGTGTGTGTGAGTGTGTGTATGAGAGAGAGAGAGTATTATATATCATCTTTTCCTAAAGCAGTTACTTGAATGTTTTCTGATCTCCTTGTGCTTAGATCTGCCTCCATCATACAGCTGTGTTTGTCTGTCTTTGTCTGTCTTTGTCTGCCTTTGTCTGTCTTTGTCTGTCTTTGTCTGTCTTTGTCTATCTTTGTCTGTCTTTGTCTGTCTTTGTCTATCTTTGTCTGTCTTTGTCTGTCTTTGTCTGCCTTTGTCTGTCTTTGTCTGCCTTTGTCTGTCTTTGTCTGCCTTTGTCTGTCTTTGTCTATCTTTGTCTGTCTTTGTCTGTCTTTGTCTGTCTTTGTCTGTCTTTGTCTATCTTTGTCTGTCTTTGTCTGTCTTTGTCTGCCTTTGTCTGTCTTTGTCTATCTTTGTCTGTCTTTGTCTGTCTTTGTCTGCCTTTGTCTGTCTTTGTCTGTCTTTGTCTGTCTTTGTCTGTCTTTGTCTGCCTTTGTCTGCCTTTGTCTATCTTTGTCTGTCTTTGTCTGTCTTTGTCTATCTTTGTCTGTCTTTGTCTGTCTTTGTCTGCCTTTGTCTGTCTTTGTCTGCCTTTGTCTGTCTTTGTCTGCCTTTGTCTGTCTTTGTCTATCTTTGTCTGTCTTTGTCTGTCTTTGTCTGTCTTTGTCTGCCTTTGTCTGTCTTTGTCTGTCTTTGTCTGCCTTTGTCTGTCTTTGTCCTGCAACGTTTGCCAAGTTGTAAAATAAAATGAAAAGGACCTGAAGACTACATTTGAAACAACAGTAGGTTTCTCCGTCAAATGGTTCTGAGAATTCTTTGTTAACTTTAGAGATTCCTGTCTTGAAGAAAGATACGAAATTTTCTCTGTCCATTTTGTTACGCGTACTTTGGCTTTTCTCTCTGTAAAATATTCTTCTTCTCACAGAACTGCCGGATCTTGAAACCACAATAAGTAAAAAGGTAGAAGTCAATAGTTTCTGGCTAATGTGATTGCTGTTGTTTCCTCTGTAGTCTTCATTTGAACACAGCTATTTTTGTGTATGCCTGTCTCTCAGCATTGCTGCAACAAGGTCAGTTCTATCAGTTGTACAAATGTCAGAGGAACTCAAGGTCAGCTGCTCTGCTTTTGATGGGTGTGCTTTTTGTATTGTTTGCCGAGACATTCCGAATTTGACGTCATCGTGACTTGCCGTTGTGACAGATCCGGATAAAATGGTTTGCACAGTATTTCATATATAGAATGTACGATGTGATCTTTAATGTTTGTGGTGTGAATTTATCAATGGTTAGTTGTCATAAAACAATGGTTTATGTCTCGTTGTCCACATTTCAGGTTTCCTGTATAGCCAATGTTCAGAGCGGAGCCTCCTGGTCTCAGTGTCTTTGTGTGCTGAATCTTTGCTGGTCAACTTTTTGGTCAAACTGATACGGTATTGCTGTCGTATAAATTGAGAAGTTTTTTAATAATAAGTTGTCAGGACACTCTCAATTATTTTCCCAAGTAAACTTTTGTCAAAACATTTCCAAGTTCTTGTCGTTTGTGTTATCAAAAAGTGTTAAACAAAAATTAATGAATTCAATTTTGTAACCATGTGTTTTGTGGATGTAAAAAGTCGAATGCTTCATTTTAAAAATACTCTTTTGTTTATTGGTGGGTACTGATGTGTGTCAGAAATCTGTGAATGAGGCAGAGTGGATAACCAGCTAGTTCAAACTACTCAACTTTCTCCAAGGTAAAGCAGGCCAGGGAAAAGAACAAGCTGTACTTGTACTGTGTGTGTGTGTGTGTGTGTGTGTGTGTGTGTGTGTGTGTGTGTGTGTGTGTGTGTGTGCACAGGCAGTGAATGTTTCTGCTGTGAATACATTGTTGCTGTCACTGTGTGTGTGTGTTTGTGTGTGTGTGTGTGGTATGTGTGCACAAACTGAATGTTTCCGCTGTGAATACATTGTTGCTGTCACTGTGTGTGTGTGTGTGTGTGTGTGTGTGTGTGGTATGTGTGCTCAAACTGAATGTTTCCGCTGTGAATACATTGTTGCTGTCAACGCGAGGAAAAAACTACCGTTCGAAAGCTTCAAAAATATGTTTATGGCTTCCAAAAAAGTGAATTATTCATCTGTTTCTATAAATTTCTCATTTTTGCATGTGCTTCCAAATATTCATGAAGGCCGTTAAGATAACCCAGCTAGATTTAGTGACAAGATTAGCCTCTGCTGTGTGTGAGACTCCTGGAAATGTTGGAAGTTTGGGAGAATTGGGATCTTAGTCTTTGGTGCAGTCAGTGTAGGCTTAAGTTTTTGTGTAGTCTATCGCACGGAGGCTGGCAGCCCTCTCTGGCATGAAATCTGACTGTATTATCATATGTCTCGTAGTCATAGTAATCCTTTCTACCCATTTCTTTGTGAACTTTCAGTTTGTCTGTATACAGGTTACCATAGTTACCTGTCTTTAGAACTGGATAACTGGAAGGCTTTTCATGGAAGACCATCCCTCTGTTTCTGTCTGATTGTGTTGCTGACAGTTGTTTGCGTACGTTTGGACTGTCTCATGCTGTGCTTTGATCCCAGCGATACGGTACCAAAATAGAAATATACCGCTAGCATGCTGTGTGTCGTATTTCCAGATCTGTGTGCTGTAGTGCTCTGTGCCATGGTACTGCACATTGCTTTCTCTTGTGTCGGTGTTGAGCTGTGTCGTTCATCTGTTTGTCTGTGTGAGCTACAGATGGGAAAGTAAATGTGGTTTCATGAAGAAAGTTTCCTGGGGTTTGCTTTGGTACTTTGTATTTTGTTTGGGTGGTTTTTTCACCTGCTCAGTTTTTTATAACAATGAACTTGACACTGATTTGTGAATGTTCTATGTTGTACCAGGTACTTGAAGCTATGTGGGAGTTGGCTTTTCAGAAAAAAGCTTATTGTAAACTTTTGAAGACTTGTCTTACTCTGGTTCAAGGTTACTAAATGGGAAGAGACTCCAGTGTGTGGGGAAAGTTGTGGGGGGGGGGGGTTGTGGAGAGATGTGTTTAGAGTGGGACAACAAGCAGGCCTACAGTGTAGCCTCTAGAACCACATCGACGGGACCGGGAGAAAATGTTACAGAATAGAGAGTTGTCGTTATAGAGAGTTGTCGCTATAGAGGGTTGTCGCTATAGAGGGTTGTCGCTATAGAGAGTTGCCGTTATAGAGAGGCAACCAAAGATATTACTAATGATACATTAGGGGAAAATCGGGACCTGGGCACCGTGTCGCTCTAGAGAAGATGTCGTTATATCGAAGGTGGTATATGGAGAGGATTTCGTTATATCGAAGGTCGGTATAGAGAGGCCACACTGTCTATCAAAGCCGATAAACCACATCTCAGTCTGTTACAAAAAGTACAGAATTCTAGCGAGGAGATACTTGTGACAGGTTCAGAAGTTCCCACCAGCTCTTTTGGCGTTATGCAAATGTTGCGCATACTTTGTAGAAGAAGTGATGCTCTATGCTGGTAGTATTGTGCTTTACTTGTTTTCTGGAGGCAAAGAACTCTTGAACATGTCGTTTGTGGAGACCACTTGGGACTGGGAGGAATTTCCACACATTCAACGTTCTGGTTTTGTTTTTATGTGTAAGGAAGAATAATTACTGGAGGCCATATCTATGGTTTTGTGTTTGGTATTTTTCAGATTTTGTGTTTTTTGCTCTGAAATAAAGTGAAGCAAACCAGCACAGGCTTGTCATGTGGTTTGTTGGAGATGTAAAACGGGAGTGTGTTGGAGATGTAAAACGGGAGTGTGTTGGAGAGTTTGTTGGAGATGTAAAACGGGAGTGTGTTGGAGATGTAAAACGGGAGTGTGTTGGAGAGTTTGTTGGAGATGTAAAACGGGAGTGTGTTGGAGATGTAAAACGGGAGTGTGTTGGAGAGTTTGTTGGAGATGTAAAACGGGAGTGTGTTGGAGATGTAAAACGGGAGTTTGTTGGAGATGTAGTAGAACGGGAGTTTGTTGGAGATATAGAACGGGAGTTTGTTGGAGATATAGAACGGGAGTTTGTTGGAGATGTATAGGAACGGGAGCTGGAAGTTTTCTCAGACTGCCAATTGTGTTGGGTGGGGCAGAAAAGCAGGGGGGACAATATTGCCGATAATTGATGAATAATGCTTTATTAATGCTTCCTGTGCACATCACAGACCAGGAATAATGGCTAATGAGCTGCTGAGCTCAGACGTATGAAATTTACCTTGGCCTTTGTCTTTTGTCCGTCTTCATTTACTTTCCTTTACTGCTGTCCATGTTTAGTTTCCTTCCTTTTCTTCAGCATAACAAGCGGGCCAAGTGCACAATCTTCTCTGTAAACTTCCGTGGACATTGTCAAAGACGGACACCCGTGGTTGGAAGAAATGTTTCTTCTCTATGATAGTTTTAAACAGTTCGTGGAACGTGAAGTGGTCGTCTGTCTGGCTGAATGTCATGGACTTAGACAGAGTGGGAGCAGCTCTGACTCTACTGTGTTGTGCCGTGAGGCCTTGAACTTGATGATGCTTTACAGAATGAACGACGGACTTGGAAAAGAAGGAAAGGCTAGCCGCACTTAATAATGATGGCTAGACTGACAAACTGCCAAAAATAGGCCTACCGAATTGTAAATAAATTTTTAGTTTGCAATACCAAAGAGACGAAACCAAAAGGTGGCTGACTGACAGTGTATTTTAAACCGCAACAATTATTACTAATGGGACCTGTGTACTCCACAGGTTTCGCTCAATAGGGCCTAACCGAAGTACGGCTGTACATTCTCAGTGTAGAATTCTGTGGGCTAGACACTTCGGGAAAAGAATGGAGGCGGTGAGCAATAAACAGACCACGGTGCTGTGCGTTGTAAGTCCCGG
>NW_004797899.1:248162-250918 GCF_000002075.1 Aplysia californica | reverse complement strand
AATAATAATAATAATAATAATAATAATAATAATAATAATAATAATAATAATAGTGACAATGATTTTTCTTAAATAAATAAATAAAAAACCCAAACCAACTCTGCACCTCAATACTTTGCCAGTCAATTCTACATTATAGTTTCTGTGCGGAAACAAAATGTAACAACTGGTAAACCTTGCCAATATAATGTCAATTAACAATTAATCGTTAAGAATATATATTTTGAAAAATCAGAAAACTCCCAAATCCTCCCAAAACTTCAACAATTTGCTAATTTAGTGTAAATTATAAATCTTGTGTGTAAAAAATAAACCCCCCCACAAAAAGCCATATGTACACCTAAACATGTTGCCAATTTACTGTAAACTATTAATTATTCGTAGGAAAAAACCACAACAACCTCCAACTCCCTCACCCTTTTAAAAAAGAACCCCAAAAATCCCCACTCTACTCCTCAAGACTTGGCCAGTTTATTACAAATAAACATTCTTAATGGAAAAAAATATTGTTGTATCCTCTCCACCTAAATACCATGCCATTGTTATGTAAATTATCAATTATATGAAAGAAAAAAACATACATACAAAAAACCCACTCTCCACCTCCATACTTTGCCAGTTTAATGTAAATAGTGCGTTCTGCGTGGCAAAATCAATTTTAAAAACCTCTACACCTAAATACCTTGCCTATTTAATGTAAATTATCGATTATTCGTTTTTTAAAAAAGAAAAAAAGCTCTCAAACCACTGTACACCTCAGTACTTCGCCAGTATAATGTAAATTATAAATTCTGCGAGTCACAATTTTTTAAAAAGCTTCTACAACTAAATACAGAGCCAATTTAATGTAAGTTAGCAATTATTCGAAGAAAAAAAGAAGCAAAAACATAAATTAAAAATTAAAAACCAAAACAACTCTGCCCCTCAATACTTTGCCAGTTAATTCTACATTATAATTTCTGCGTGGAACAAATTTAACAGCTGGACACCTTGCCACTATAATGTAAAAAAAAACACAACAATAATTGTTTAAAAAAAACACCCAATTAAGCAGAAAAAACAGAAACCCCCAAAACCTTCCTACACCTCAACATGTTGCCAGTTTAATGTAGATTATTTATTGTGTGGCAAAAAATAAATAAATATATAAACACCTCTACACCTAAATACATTGCCAATTTAATGTAGATTATAAATTCTGCTTGCAAAAACAAGAAAATTATTTGTAAACCTTTACACCTGAACTTGCCCATTTAATATACATTTTTATTTATTCGTTGGAAGAAAAACAAAACAAAGAACAACGCAAAACCTCCCAAACCACTCAACTCCTCATTACATGCCAATTTAATATGAATAAAAATTCTGCATGGCAAACATTTTTGGGGGATCCTCTCCACCTAAATACCATGTCGTTTTAATTTTTTAATGTAAATTATCAATTATATGAAGGAAAAACACACACACACACCCAAAACAAATACACTCCTCATCAATACTTTGCCAATTTAATATAAATAATAAATTCTGCGTGGCAAATAAATTTAAAAACCTGTACACCTAAATACCTTACCAATTTAATGTAAATTTTCGATTATTTGTTTTTAAAATATATTTTAAAAACCCCACCCAAAAAACCTCCCAAACCACTCTAAACCTCAGTACTTTGCCAGTTTAATGTAAATTATAAATTCTGCGAGGCACATTTTTTAAAAACCTGAACACCTAAATACCGCCCAATTAAATGTAAATTAGCAATTATTCGAAGGAAAAGCACCCTCCCCCCCCCCAAAAAAAAAAATTAAAAATAAATAAATAAATAAATAAATAAATAAATAAATAAATAAATACAAAATAAAAACAAAAAACAAAACAACTCTGCCCCTCAATACTTTGCCGGTTAATTCTAAATTATAATTTCTGAGTGGAAAAAAATTAAAAACGGTACATCTTGCCAATATAATGTCATTTAACAATTAATCGTTGGAAAATAAAACCAATTAAAAAACAAAAACAGAAAACCCCCAAAACCGTTTTGCCAATTTAATGTAAATTATCGATTGTTGTGTGGACAAGGGAACATAGTAGTAAATAAACACCTCTACACCTAAATACCTTGCTAATTTAATGTAAATTATAAATTCTGCATGCAAAAAATAAACGACATATTTGAAAACCTTTAAACCTTATCTTGCCCATTTAATATAAATTATCATTTATTTGTAGAACAAAAAACAAAGAACAAAAAAAGAAAAAAAAATATTAAAAAACCCAAACCCCAAAACCACTCTACATCTCATAACATGCCAGTTCAAAATAAATAAAAATTCTGCATTGCAACATTTTTTTTTTGTATCCTCTCCACCTAAATACCATGCCATTTTTATGTAAATTATCAATTATATGAAGGGGATAAAAAAAACACCACACACACACAAAACAAACAACTCTCCGCCTCAATACTTTGACACTTTAATGCAAATAATAAATTCTGCGTGGCAAAATAAATTAAAAAACCTCTACACCTAAATACCTTTGCCATTTCATGTAAATTATCGATTATTCGTTAAAAAAAAAAAAAACCCACCCAAAAAGCCTCCCAAACCGCTCTAAGCTACACCTCAGTACTTTGCCAGCATAGTATAATGTATATTATAAATTCTGCGTGGCACATAATTTTTTTTATAACCCTTTACAGCTAAATACCGTGCCAATTTAATGTAAATTAGCAATTATTCGAAGGAAAGACCCCCCCA
>NW_004797899.1:246185-248062 GCF_000002075.1 Aplysia californica | reverse complement strand
CCCCAACCTGTACACCTAAACATCTTGCCAATTTCATGTAAATTATTAATTGTTCGTAGAAAAAAAAACCCACCTCCAACCCCCTCACCCTTTTAAAAACATAAATAAATAAAAACCCACTCTACTCTTCAATACTTTGCCAATTTCATACAAATAAACATTCTAGCAAAAAACACGTGTGTATCCTGTCCACCTAAATACCATGCCATTGTTATGTCAATTATCAATTAAAGGAAGAAAAAAACATACACACAAAAACCCACTTTCCACCTCCATATTTTGCCAGTTTAATGTAAATAATCCGTTCTGCGTGGCAAATTCAATTTAAAAAACCTCTACTCCTAAATACCTTACCCATTTAAGGTAAAATATCGATTATTCGTTTTAAACAAAACCCACCCAAAAAAAACCCCCCCCCCCCCCAAAAAAAAAAAAAAAAAAAAATTTTTTTAAATAATTTTTTTTTAATTGACAAAAATTATAACATCTAAATTTAAAAAACAACAACCCAAAGAACAAACAAAAACAAAACAACTCTGCACTTCAATACTTTGCCAGTTAATTCTAAATTATTATAATTTCAGCGAGGACAAATGTAACAACTGGTACACCTTTCCAATATAATGTAAATTAACAATTAATCATAAACATTTTTTTAAACAACAGAAAACGCCCTAAAGTTCCCAACACCTCAACATTCTGCCAGGTTAATGTCAATTATTTATTGTGTTGCAAAAAAATAAAATAAATAAATACAATTAAATGAACACCTCTGCTCCTAAATACCTTGCCAATGTAATGTACATTATAAATTCTGCTTGCAAAAAAACCCAAAAAAAACAACCCCAACTTATTTTCAAAACCTTTACTCCTTAACTTGCTCATTTAATATAAATTATCACCTATTCTTAGAACAAAAAAACAACAACAAAGAACCAAAAATATATATATATATTTAAAAAACCCAAAACCACTCTACACCTCATTACATGCCAGTTTAATATAAATAAAAATTCTGCATGGCAAAAAAAAAGAGTTTTTGTATCCTGTCCACCAAAATACCAAGTCATTTTAATGTAAATTATCAGTTATATGAAGGGGAAAAACACACACACACACAAAATAAATACTCTCCACCTCAATACTTTGCCAGTTTAATGTAAATAGACTAATAAATTATGTGTGGCAAAATAAATTAAAGAACCTCTACACCTAAATACTTCAACCACTAAATTATCGATTATTCGTAAAAAGCAACAACAAACAAAAAAAAAACTCCCGAAAACCTTACAAACCACCCTACACCTCAGTACTTTACCAATATAGTGTAATGTAAATTATAAATTCTGCGTGGCACAATTTTTTTTAAACCTCTCCACCTAAATACTGTGCAAATGTAATATAAATTAGCAATTATTCGAAGGTAAAGACACCCCCTCCAAAAAAAAATAAAAAAATATATATATAAAAATAAAAAAGCAATAAATAACCACCCCAAAACGACTCTACATCTCAATGCTTTACCAGTTAGTTCTAATTTCATTTTCTGCGTGGAGAATCTGCTACACCTTGCCAATACAATGTAAATTAACAATTAATCGTTTTAAAGAAAGTTTTTAATCAGAAAACCTCCAGCCTCTCACAACACGTCAACATTTTACCAGTTTAGTGCCAGTTATTTATTTTGAGTGGCAGAAAAAAATGAAAAAAATAAATAAACACTTTTACGCCTAAATATCTTGCAATTTAATGTAAATTATAAATTCTGAAAGAAAAAAAAAACATATTAAAAACCTTTACACCTTAACTTGCCCATTTAATATAAATTACCATTTAATTTATTCGTAGAAAAAAAGCAAACAAACAACGACAAAAAC
>NW_004797899.1:243831-245003 GCF_000002075.1 Aplysia californica | reverse complement strand
AAGAACAAAACAACTGAAAAAACCCCAAAAAGCACACCAAAAAATATATATTAAAACCCCCCCCAACCAAAACAACTGTACACCTCAGTACTTTGCCAGTTCATTCTAAATTACAATTTCTGCGTAGAAAAAAAAAGGAACAACTGGTACAGCTTGCCAATATAATAAATTATCAATTAATCTTTGGAACAAAATATATTTTTAAAAATCAGAAAACCCCAAATCCTCCCAAAACCTCAACATTTTGCTAATTTAGTGTAAATTATACATTCTCGGGGGCAAAAAAACAACAACAACCACAAAAAAACATTTGTACATCTAAACATCTCGCCCAATTGATGTCAATTATTAATTTCATGTATTCATAGAAAAAACAACAACCTCCAACCCCCTCGCCCTAAAAAAAAACGCACAAAAAAACAACCGCAGTCTACTCCTCAATATTTGCAAGTTTAATGTCAATTATAAATTCGGCGCACCAAAAAAAGAATATATATATATATATATTTAAAAAACCCTACATCTCTAAATATCTTGCCAATTTAATGTAAATTATAAATTACGAAGTGACTATTATTCCGAACGCTCAGGGAAAATAAACTTGAACTCTATTTCTGCGAATGGTTTCCGCTCTCGAGATTTGTTGGCTATTTGCAAGATAAAGGCGTCATCCTTTCCTTCTGCCATTCTGCGAGGACTGGGAAGCAGCAATTTTCGCATCGAATTCAATTTCTAAAGCTAGAGATGTTTAAATGTCTGAATATTCAGATTGTTCAGTTGTGGTTGGGGCAACGTTCCTGGACTATACTTCATTTGAAAATGTCTGCAGAAGGTACTGCGAGAAAACAAGACTGCTCAGCCTTTTAAATTGGCAGTAACCTATCACTTTACACTCCAGTACTTTGCTAGTTAAATGTTAATTATAAAATCTGCGTGGCGAAAAAAATATTTGAAAAGCTCCACACCTAGAACCTAAATACCTCGACAAATTAATGTAAATTATCGACCATTCGAAGGGGGGAAAACCCAACCCAAAACCACTCAACATCTGAATAGTTTGCCCGTATAAGGTAAATTCTAAATTCTGAGTTACACAAAAATTTATTTTAAACCTCTCCACGTAAATACCGTGCGATGTAATGTAATCTAGTCATTATTAGAAGGAAAAGACA
>NW_004797899.1:185154-241894 GCF_000002075.1 Aplysia californica | reverse complement strand
GTACTAAATGAGAAAGGTGCACCATTATGAAAGTGGAACGAACTCAGTCGCCTGAAAAGGGTAGTTTGAGCATGTGTGGCCTAAATAAGCTAAAACCCCCACCCTTACCTTATTTAGGCCACATGAGGCCTAAATAAGCTAACCCCCCCTCCCTTACCTTATTTAGGCCATATGTGGCCTAAATAAGCACTCCCATTAATTAACTCTACACCTTAACTTGCCGATTTAAAACATTACATGTATCATTTTTATTCGTAGGAAAAAAAATCCAAACCCCAAACCACTCTCTCTACACACTACACTTCAATACTTTGCCAGTTGGATGTGAATTATAGATTCTGTAGGCAAAAAAAATACAAAATACAAATAACCTGTACACCTAAATACCTTGCCGATTTTATGTACATTTCCAGCTATTCGAAAAAAAAAACCCCAACAAAAAACCCAAAACTAATCTACACCTCAATACTTCGCCAGTTTAATGTAAATTATAAATTCTGCGTGGCAAACAAAATAAATTTTTAAAAATGAACTACGTCAACACCTAAATACCTTGCCAATTTAATGAATTAATGTAAATTATCAATTTTTCGAAGGAAAAAAAAATCCAGCATAAAAACCCCAAAACCAATCTATACCTCAATACTTTGCCAGTTTAATGTAAGTTATAAATTGTGCGTGGCAAAATACATTTAAATCTACTGTTTCCAATTGCTGCAGACGTGGCAGTCATAAAAGTGCTGAAGATTAGAGGTGTTACAAGAGAGTAACAAACATAAAAAACGAGGAGAGATGAGGACGATAGATCATGTTTGATAGGAAAGAAGCAAACCACAGCAGAGCACGCACTGGTAAGGTATAGGAGGTGTCATTTATTGTTATGTAACACTGACATTTGATAATAAAGGGAGAGAAGAAATCCCAGCAGAGGTCCCAGTCCCATCAACATTGCTCACTACTTCTGTCCAGGGTTGGAACCCAGGTCCACCGTCCTGTTTCTTTTGTTTTAGTAGAGGTTTTACGGCGCTCGCAACTGCATAAGTGTCATAAGGTCATATGACCGACAAGGGGTGGGTGTCAACAGAAAAGTCCTTACAGTTACAGGGAATCAGGCTTACTCTGCTCACTTCTCTAGCCTCAACAGCACAAAGTCAGCTTCGACCTTGAATTAATCAAGGCACCCCAGAAATAGAGGGTCACAAGAGTGTGACAAACATACAAAAAAAGTAGAGGGAAAATGACAATGGTGGTAAGGATTAGGAAAGAAAAAGCAGCAGTTCCCTGTTGTAGATCAGGCACAGTTATGAGCGTGACATGAATCAGGCCATTTACAATTCTACTATAAGAACAAGAAGTGTCCCCCCTTTGGGAATGGCCTAAAGACACTTCAGCCAGTCGCACCGCCCTGGGGGGGGGGGGGCGTTGACCGTCCTGTGGTTAGTGTCACTAATGACCAGTAATGAAATGACCCACTAGAAGGTATTCCCACTTTGATTACAGAGAGACAGCTGGCGAGAAAGGTGTGTACAAATAACAGGCAGCCTTTCAGGTTATGTTTTGATGTTTATTCTAAAAACGACAAGCAATCATTTTGATTCTTGATTAATTCAATTCTCAACATTCTACATGTATTTGCATCAATACAGTGGAATCCTGTTATAACGAGAGGGAGGGGACCGGAGCGAAATGTCCGTTATAGCAGGATTCTCGTTACAAGGGATCCAGTAATAAATTCAAGGGAAATAGTAAAGTAGGCCTAATCTATGATTTGGCGTTCTGTTTATTCCTTTTTGTATTTCCCCTGATGATGATTTGTTCAACATGATCTCAATGTCTTACTTGATCAAAAATCGAATCAGGTTTCTTTCTCTTGTACTAGCAATGTTGACAAATCGGCGTTGGCGATCAGAAAGAAGGGGCTCTGGCTCAAGGCTAACTCGCCCACTGTGTTGTCCCCCACCCCACCACACACTGTGGCGCGTTGCGTCTGCTCGCGCACGTCATACATTCATTCCATCTATCACAGCTTTGTGACCTCTCCATACCGCACCAGAGAAGTGAGAGGCACGGTATGCCGGTATGCCTAGATAATCTAGACTGGGCTGGCCTATCACGCGATGCGTTCTGCTTGTGTCTGCGCATGCCACACCCTCCCCATTCATTCGCTCCGGCCTTCATTGTTGGTTCGCGTACGTTCTCCCATTCCTTGTTTCGCTGGATCACTGACAACTTTCTGAACTGGCGAGGTTTTATAATAATATTGAATTGGTCTGTGCGCTGTGCACAGCAGCAGCAATATTCCGTTATAAACGACTCGCGTGACGGTCTGATTGCGCAATAGCAGAATTTTATTTACAAAAAGTGGACTCCACTGTACAACCAAAAGTGAATCACGTGAACATTCACTCATTTGAAGAACAACAGCCAAGACTAGCCTGTCAGACCTGCTAGTTTCCACAAAGTCCTTCACAGAGTTCATATAGTGGACTCCAACCAAGTACAGTCGGGCATGGCTAGAGCGGAACTCCCAAGTATCAACCAAAGAAATGTTTATTTCACAACCCACAGGAGCAACACCAGCTCGTCAGCCCTTATTGGGAGTTACTAAGTTTTACGGCACTTGCAACACAATAAGTGTCAAAGATTAAGAGGTGTTACAAGAGAGTAACAAACACAAAAAAGGAGGGGAGATAGGGCGACAGATGTTTGAAGCAAACCACACCAGAGCACCCGCCAACCACCCACATACATGTGTGTTATAAACCAATACCATCATAGAAACAAGTGTCTCGTCTTTCTCCAAAGATTCCATATATACAAGTACAATGTATCTCTCTCAGCCCAGGATGGTCTGCCAGACGGTCACACCCACCTCCTCACACTGTGTCAATGGGGGCTTAGAGAAAACCTACATTAACAAACCCACAACTCTCCCTTGTTGGGCTAATTAGTAATAGGCAGCTGAAACAAAACTTGTTTTTTGTAGGACAGTACTTCTTAAATGGGTGAAGTAAGTTTTATGGCACTTTTAAGGTCATAAATGTGCCGAAGATTAGAGGTGTTACAAGAGAATAACAAACACAAAAAATGAGGGGGTGATAAGGACGATAAACGTCTGAAAGGAAAGAAGGAACAAACCACACCAGAGCACCTGCCAACCACTCAGGATCAAACCTTTCAACTTGAGAAATTGCACCTGAGTCAAGCAAAAGTCCTAGTCCCAGAACACAACAACACAAGCAGCTTTTGTTTTTGAGTGTCCCATAATGTTTATTCTGATCACAGACATCCGCTGTACCTCAAACACAAACGACAAAAAGGTAGACACAAGGAAGTGGTGTGCACTCCCGTCAGACGTAGCCTACCACACACGGGGGAATCCTGCAACAACAAGTTCCCCGCCACTCCCCACACATTCTCCCCACACACACCAAGACAAGACCAATCACCGAAGGTGAAGGCCACAACAAGGAAAAGGACAACACTCCAGCTGACAACTACAGAATGCATGTGTTATATATATAATACAATCATATATCATGTAGAAACATAAGAAACACATTATTTCAAATAATTTAAACAAGGGCAAGGCAAAGAAAAAGGGAGATAAAAAAACCAACCAACCAAACAACAGAATTACCCCGAGCTTCAATAGCTATTCTGGAACATTTCCGATGATATTTTGAATAAGACCAGCAACGGTTCTGTTATACTTTGATACTGATTTAAAAAAATAATCCTGTAATAAGATGGACAACACACAAAAAAAGCCCTGAACTGAACGCAAATTTCATTTAACTACTCGCTGACAAGAGTTGAGAACATTCCCTGACAAGCAGACCCTTCCGTCGACCGGAAGAGTCTTTAATTTCCGGAGAGAGGAACAGTCAGCGGAGATATACGACGTGCAGGCACTAATTGTGTGTGTCTGTGAGTGTACTACGCTGGGTACTTTCCCACAGGAAAAAGCTGCTTCTACGTCCAGTCAGAGTTACAAAGCTCAATCAAATTTGGAAATGGTGATTCACTTGTTAGAGATAGATGAACAATTGATACAAGGCATACACATGTGACAGAGAGCACTTCAATAGGCCAGACGTACAAGAACATGGGAGCATGGTGGACTCTTGTACAGAATATTGGGTGATTCTACCATTGGTCTCTGGAAAAGTGAAAAGTTGATCTGAGAAAATTATGGACAACTAATGTACATTGTAGCTGCAGCATCTGCACACCATTGTGAAGCCGGTAGTAATTGTGGTAGGACAGTAGTGCTTGTGGAACTCTGTGCTCGCCACAGGACCCAGGCTCAGAGCTCCCGTCGCGTGTTGGGACAACACACGTGCACGTCACAGCTCCCTTCACACAGTGGCCCAGGAGAACTGCATAGACTATCCCACTCCGTCCTACAACATTCCACCACAGGTAAAACTGGACAGCCCGATTGCAACCATGTCACTGAACACAGGGTTGCCAGCAGGCTGACAAAAACGCTGGAAAATTTGTCGGCATCAAATTCGACACGTGGCACGCTGCATTTAATTAAAAAGAGACAAGGCATAATAACATGTGCCAAAATACTTTATACACAGGCCTAGGCCCGTTACAACAATCTTAATATTAAAAAAATAGAACTCACCAATAACTGTATATTGATGTTTGTAATGGGAAGGTCCTGCTGTAAAGAAATTACTTTTTCCTCTTTGATTTTAAAAAGCCTGACAACTGGCAACCTTGTGAACAGAAACACCCATTGACAACGAGTGCATGTACTCCCCAAATACCACCAGTACCGAAGGCGAGCCGTGACGCTCAACATGTGGGTACACGAGTCCCACACCCACCACACCGGCCAGCCCACAGCACAACAGGAACAAAACCCGACCATCCTTTCATGGAAAGTAGACGGACGACGACACTCACCATAAACTCTTACCATACACAAGTGGAGATCGGCTTCTACACGATGAATGGGGTGAACATCTAACGAGAGACGAGCATACCCCAAGGTCAGACCACATTATCAGAGCCCACTCTCCTCAAAACATAATCTGCATAGACAGGACACGTTTGTATTTCCACGACAGCGTTTGTCACAGGAGAACTCACCCTGGCTAGGATCAACAGGGACAAAAAGCCAGAGCGCAGTCCTACAAGTTCCTAGCCAGTCATAGAAAGGTGCTGCGGCGTTTGACGAGAGACTGGATGGTCATACAGCATTCCCTCACAGCAAAGGTAGGGTTAAAGTTCACAACATACCAGAGGAATGGGATTTGACAAAGTCTATAAACAACTACTTTGACTTGATCCATCAACGCTACGCTCCAAATGGCACTCTTACATCAGCACGACACAAAACAGGTCACACGCTGCAGTCAGAACAGACGCCACGGGGTATCCCAGACTGCCACGACTTCCACCCGAGAGCTAAGCCACTCCCATCCAATTTCATTTTTCCGTCGTGCACACACAAAGTTTCAAAATATTTATAAAAACATCAATAAACACAGCTACGGGGAAAGGAATGGAATACACACTGACCAATCCCAACACAATGACATATCCACAAAATAACCCCAACTCATTTCACCTTTTTAATAATAATAATAAATAGCATTTGTATAGCGCATACCCTGCTCTACAGCAAGCTCTATGCGTTTTACACTATATTATTACCCCCAGCAGACCATAGAACACCCAGAAACATTTTCAGCCTCCCGGGAAGAAACATTTTACTGAAATTATATGCACCCCCACAGTTGCTTCTTCAACACAATACCTCCAAACAAATGTCAAACATTCCCAACCACGCAACTCTCCCACTACCTATGTCAACAGTAGCACCAAATGTACCAAATGTATGTGAAGAAAATCGCATCTGATACGGGGCGGGGGTGGGGGGGGGGCGGGCTGACAACTTTTCCTTATGGTAAACCGTAGTTAGATAAAAGCTACTCTGATGTTCGGACAATTCCAAACCCCTTCCAGCCAGTACAACTCAGTTCTCTACATTAACGATTTTGATTCTGTCACGGGGTACTACAATAGTACACACACCTGAGGGTCACAGGATAAGTCCACAGCTTGGCAGTGACAAGGGAGGGTGGAGGGTGGAGGGAGGAGAGAGGTGGGTGGGGGAGACTTCTCGGCATACATCTGTCAAGCAGGCGAAGGTGTCGCCATACCCCATCAACATCCTCCGACCACCCACCACCAGAATCACACAGTATTTTTCAACTAAAAAAAGCAAACAAAACAAAGCCAACCTTCCCCTCCGTCAAAGAGAAGAAACACTTGAGAACACTCCGGTAACTAAACCGTCAATTCAAGTTAAACTTAGTTCCACCCCCTGTACTCTTTCATCACTGAAAAAAAAACCCCAAAGGCTCTCACTGTCTCAGAAAATGTTGAAAAAAAAAAAAAAAAAAAAGACTACATTTAAGCATAGCTTAACACTTGGCCATCATATTTTAGGGAAAATCCAAAGAAACTGGGTGGTAAACATGGCCAATCGGCGAGATGGGGCAGCAAAGTGTTAAAGAGTTAGATTGTCAACAACTTGTTTCCTCTCACGTTGACAAGCCCGCCTGCTCTCTGTCTGTCTGTCTGTGCAGTGGCGGCCCATCCTTCCCGGGGAGCTGTGTTCACATACAATACAGGTGGTCTATGTACACTAACAGTGCCGGCGGTCATTATTGGTGCTGACATTGCATGCGCGGGTGTCCATGTCCATCCTCATCCTCGTCGTCGTCGTGGTACGCCTCCATGCGGTGACCGCCGCCCCCACCAAAACCTCGGCTGTTGTCAAACTCCACAAGATTCACTTCCTCTACGTGCTCCCCGGTGGGGATCTCCGTGCGGGGTCGCGGGGGTAACAGAGCTTCTAGGTCCTGTGGTTGGGACAGAAAATGTTTCATAGTCAGAACACCATCACAGGATGATCTACAGCAGCACATCGCCACCCCAGTGCTTTCTTCTCACATCTCCATTTTCAATAACAGTGAAAAACAGTTCATAACAAATAGTGAGCTTAACAAGAAGCCACATTCTCACTGTAAAAAAATATTTTAAAAATGGAGATAGGACAAGAAAGCACTGAGGTCGCGACATGTAAACACAATAGACTGACTGAAAGTCAGCAGGTAGGAACTGAATAGTGCCCCTTCAGGACAGTCCACAGAAACCTTCAGGACAGTCCACAGAAACCTTCAGGACAGTCCACAGAAACGGAACAGTCACCGTTTATGCCTTTAACCCTTACATTGCCACATTGGACACTAGTGGACACTAGTCCAACCCGCCCAAGTGCATTCTGAGAGACACGTTCCACAAATTTTCATAGGCCGAAAGAGAATCGTGAATTAACGAAAGCACAACGCCTCGGAAGTTGCTAAGAAGAGTTAACTCCGTTGGAATATATTTTTCTCTGCGTGAAAGTTGTTCTTGGCGTTAGATCAACCATTTTTGCCAAGTTTGAAGTGATTTTTATAATGACATTAGCAACCAGGAAGTTATGCGTTCAGATGATGAGAGTACTCTGAAACATCAGGACTTTGATTGTGGCAAAAAATTTGGTGTGGAATCGGATGATTCAAGTGCTAGTTTACACTGTGAACCTAATGTCGACAGATCTAGGCCTAGTCCTAGTAGAAACAGTGACAACGATCATATCAATGAAAGGGGTGATGATGCCGGTAATGAAAGAAGGGGGGCGTGGCAATCCAAAAGTTCTTGTTCATCACTGGAACTGGGAGTATTTAGAAAATCCTGAAAACAGAAATCCCTTAGATTGGCACTTGCAGTACTAAATCCTACCCTCTACAGATGCTGAAAATGTCAATGTTTTATGCTAAATGGTTTACAAAAGAGAGCAGTGTTCCTACGCCCTGTCATTTTCTTCATTTTTGTTACTGAAATGTGGTGACAATGGGAGTGACATAAGCCTGGGCTGGCTGTGGCAATGTGAGGGTTAAGCAACGTTCTTCTGTACAATCTCCACACAATTATGGTATTTAAAGGGCATGGAAGGTGTTGAGCCAAAAAACAACAATTATAAAAAAATTCCCAAACCTGCAGAAAAATACCAGTGTCTTGACCAGCACCTGATATCACCACGCTGCCTCACATATGAACATACATCCTGTAAATCCCACGGATGACGTAAACCCATTACTAACAGCCTTGCCTATATCATAAAATGCAAATTCCTATTTCAAACCACAAAAGAGTCTAGCATTGAACAACACTGAAACCATTCGCCTGCTATTTCAATAAACAGACAATAATGGCCATTGAGTGCTGGGAGAAAGAAAGACAGACAGACAGAAATAACAGAGGGAGAGAAAAGAAGTAGGACCTAGAAATACAGCCCTTCAGCCCCCTTTCTACCAAGAAGCAAGAAAATACACAAGACTTACTTTGAGTTGGTCAGGAGTTGCAAAGTTGTTCTCAGGGAAGGTGACATTGAAATTGATGTACAAGTTGCCCTTCTCAAAGGGGTTTCTGTAGCGAGGCATTCCTTCTTGTGTCACCATTTTCAATTTCCCTATTTGAAAAAAAAAAAAAAAAAAATTGATTCAAATCACATACCCACAATAGAAAATGCAGTCAAAATTATCCCAAGATGGCCATCCATTGATGAGGGGGGGCAAGTGGGGATGGAAGAGAGAGAGAAAGAAGTTGTCATTTATACTTGTGACAGTCATTTGTACAGGTGGTTGTCTTGGACAGGTTTGACTGGAATAGGATGTATCAACCTCTGAGGAAATTATCAAAGTCGTTGTAGAGGGGAAGCAAAACTACACTGACGCAACAAATCGGGGAATATTTTGGAAAACACAATCTATTATTATTATCATAATGAATTCATTATAATAAATAAAGTATTTCAGTTTCTGCCATTACTGTTTTTCAAGCCACATTTCCTTTCCCTGGTGCCACACAAGGTACCACCAAGATCCACCCATATTACCGTCTGCGCTACAAACACATTGAAATCACACTCAAATAGTGACAGAAACTTGTAAAATCTCAAAACGAGTCATTCAATTCTACTGGGGTCAATTCAAAGAGGGTAAATTGACATTTTGCACAAGTGGGAATATTCAGTCCATAAAGAAATGTCGTTGAAAACACGAATGTAACTTTCTAAAATGCAGCAATGTCATGAGACCCACAGGAGATGGAAGAACCATATTGGTATCCATCAGCCAGCACGGGGAGAATGCTCATGTCAGCAGTAGACAAAAGCCCAGCCCAAAACTAGAGGCATCAAATGAACCAAACAACATGAACAAATCGATGCTAGCACTCGGCAAGAACGAATACTAAACATCTGGTATCAGATGTGTAGACTGTAATCGACATCAGATGACGACAATTTATGAACAAATCTAAGTAATTCTCCAAAACTTCGCCCGGCTTGCTGGGTATGACCAAGTCGCGGCAGAAAATATTATCTCCCCCCCCCCCCACTTTCAAAACACCGGTAATTTATCACAAGTTGGTGGATCCGATTGGGGCTACGTACCAGGCTCTATAACCTCGCCCGGCTTGCTGTGTATGACCAGGTCACGGCCGTCCAGGTGCTTGAGGTTGAACTTGAAGCCACAGAGGGCGTCTGTCAGGGGGATGGAATGCTCCATGACCAGGTCCTCTCCCTTGCGAGTGAAAATCTCGTGCTCCTTCTGCTGCAGGACGATGATCACGTCTCCGGGCTCGATGCCGGGCTGAGAGGACACGAGATCAAACACGGCAGAACCATTAACAACATTTCTTTCATCTTTTAGTTTTCATAGGAGTTATATGGAACTTGCAACACAATAAGGTCATAAAAGTGCCCAAGATTAGAGGTGTTACAGGAACAGAAACAAACATAAAAAAAGAAGGAGGGGGAGATAGCGATGATAGATGTTTGATAGGAAAGCAGGAGAAAATCACACCAGAGCACCCGTCAACCACCCACACATTCACATTTTAAATTGTTTTGGAAAGACTGCCCACAAATTTTTAAAAACTGTAAACCCCCCCCCCCTCCCAAATCAATAAACAAGACGTAGACTCACTTCTCTTATCGAAAATACAACAAAATGAAGAGGCAACTTGCAATAACAAACATATCGCTTATATTTAGAAAAATATTAACTTAATTGTATAGGGAATACAGACACAAAGCTCCCAAGCAATGATGAAAACCACGCAAAAAAACCTCAATTGATGAATAATTCATACATCATCATTTTCAGATTAAAATTTCAATAATTCTAAATTCCAGAAGCGGTTAAACCAATTGTAAAAATCCTGTTTGACTGAAATGTTCCAAACGTGCTGAGCTAGCAATATTTACCTGCTGATCTCCTTCTCCTCGGAAAGGAATCCTCTGCCCGTCTTTCATTCCTTTATCTACATGGACTTCTAGGATCTTTGTTTCATTGCAAACTTTCTTGCCATTACATTCCGGACATCTGTCCTTTTCCCGGATAACTTCACCTGATCAAAGAGAAAACCACCATTGATTCTAAACACACAATAAAGTTGGGGGAAAAAAAAAAAGATAAAAAGAAAAAGCTGAAGCAGAATACATCACTAAACATACCACCTGGCGCTCATATGACCTTATGCAGTAGCGAGCGCCGTAAAACTCTTACAAAAACAAAACATACCATGCCACTTTTTACAGGCAAGAATCCCACCATCCAGCAGCTCACTTGGATGAGACGGAAACAAATCCTGGAAAGGTGAAACCAATCCAGGCACCACACTCTCATAAGAACATCCTTTCCTAATACTGATCGAGACTCCACCCTACCACATCAAACAGAACTTCACAATGAGTAGTTCAGTGACTCGCATCAGACGTGAAAGCAGCCACTCTCAGCATGTCAGTAGTTTCACAAGACCACCTTATACACATCGGAGCACACCGAGTGATAAGAGAAACAAAAGTTAGAAAGGCTACACAAAAATACAGGACCAGCAGATGCACAATTTTAACCATATCTGTACGTCGTGTTTTACTATCGTATCCATACGACGTGGGGAACTCTGTGCTATCACTTTCCTAAGAGGAAATTTACTCGTTAATCAGATCAGTACGCTTTGCATAGCAGTCTGTCAAAATGATTTTTCGAGAAACCCTGGGGTACAAAATGACCCCAGGGCGTACGGATAGGGATAAGCAAGCTTTGAATGGACATCAACTCACAGACTACTGCCAGCACCCTATGCGCTACCGAACTTTGAAAGAGTTTTTCAAAACAAACAGCACAACAGTTAGCATGGGTTCATGAATCGAAACTACAGCCATTTCAATCTATTTAGGAAGAGCCCCAATATTTTAAAAGTTTTTGTGAGAGTTTTACGGCACCTGAAACAAAAAGGTCATATAAGTGCCGAAGAACAGATGTGTTACAAGAGAGTAACATACACAAAAAAGAAGGAGGAGAGATAAAGACGATAACATGTGTGACCCACTCACCTTCCCCGTAACACACCACGTGTGACCCACTCACCTTCCCCGTAACACACCACACAACACAGACATGTGTGACCCACTCACCTTCCTCGTAACACACCACACAACACAGACATGTGTGACCCACTCACCTTCCTCGTAACACACCACACAACACAGACATGTGTGACCCACTCACCTTCCTCGTAACACACCACACAACACAGACATGTGTGACCCACTCACCTTCCTCGTAACACACCACACAACACAGACACGTATGACCTACTCACCCTCCCCATAACACACCACAGACACGTATGACCCACTCCCCCTCCCCCTGACAGACACGTGCGCCACCACTCACCCTCCCCGTGACACACCACACAACACAGACACGTATGACCCACTCACCTTCCCCGTGACATTCGGAGCATATACTCTGTAGCTGTTGGACCATGCCGGGGCCCAGCTGTCGTAGCTGAACCTGGACACCACGACCGTTGCATTTTTTACAGCGCTGGTTCGCTCCGCTCTTCCCTCCCATTCTGGGGAAACAAAACCACCATTTGGAAATTACATCATGTGATACTTATAAAAGTAATTCTCTTCATTCAGTTACAAAAGACATTGAATTTTTCTCCGCTAGGCCCTTGCATAAATATCTGTAGCATCATGAATGCAATAAAAAATTCAGACAAAGTTTCTTTTATTATTAAAGAACAGAGCCCTAACTGCTGTCATCAGATTTGTTCATCCCTCTTATAACACCCCCCCCCCCCCCCCACCAACTTTACAACAAAGAATACAGGCACTTGCATAAGAATCTTGAGCATCATCAATGCAGACGAAGTTTCTTCCATTAATAAAGAACAGAGCCCCAACAGACATCATCAGATTTGTTCATTCTTCTTATAACAAAACAAAAAAAACCCAACACCCAATCAACATTAAAACAAAGATTACAGCACCTAAGTAATAAGTACCTGGCAAGTGCTGCAAAGCCTATAGCAATTACCTCTCTTTAACATTGACAACTATGAGATCAGATCTTGGAGCAGTGGAAGCAGAACAGAGGTACTTGGTACTTACCCATTGCATTTTTTACAAACAACGGTCTTGCTCAACTGTAGTTTTGCTGTCTTCCCATTGTACAAGTCTTCCAATGTGACCCTGCAACACAACACAAAACAAAGCTAGTACAAGGAACAAATACAACTCACAACTAATTCACATGCTTCATCCCAACATGGTCTTATAGAAATTGACATTAGATGATGGGTATACCCAGAGAGTGTGAAAAATAAAAATAAATGACCTTTTGAGAGTTCAAGGTATATGTTTATAAAATAAAAATCTTAATTATTTCCTCATAGCTTCAAATAAGTACATCTGTTCTTGTACACAGGCAGCCACAATTAAAAACAACTTTGAATCTTAGTTAAGTTTTTTATATTTTTAACGGTGCTTTGAATCTAACAAAACAGTGTCTCACATCCAACCAATGCCAAATACTCACTAGAGGCCCCCCTTGGTCTGCACCGAGGATACCGGAACTAAAGCAGGAACAGCAGCCGAATGTAAACAAAGGGTCGAGAGGGCTTATCGAGAAGGCCGGGGGCAAATTTGAACCGTGTGTACCTACAAGGCTAACAAGGTGTCGTAGACAATGACGTGCCGTGTTGTGTTGTGTGCGTGCTCCTAAGTATTCATTCAGAGTGTGTTTCATTAGCCTTGCTCCCGATTTGAATGTGATAGTTGACTATTATTGTGCTTTATGGCATAAATTCTGTTTTCAGGATATTATTAAGTGCTGGTGTTGATTCGAATCAAGGAGAAGTATGTGATCCATCAACAGACAATGCCACCATAAACAATGAATAATGGCGTGCCATGCCATGTTGTGTTGTGTGTGCCAAAGTGTGTTTCTTTAGCCGTGTGTGTCCTATTTGAATGCTGTGATAGTTAATTATCGTGTTCTGGTACGTATTGTGTTAACTTCATAGATTCTGTTTCCCCTAGATCTAGGCCTAATACTAGAGACTCTGGGAAGTAGGAGTAGGAGAGGTTGGTGATCCTAGCTTAAAGTTTTTCTTCTCAACTTAACTCGCGAGTGGTGTTGACAGAATGAGAAAGTTACCCTTACTGTACTGTACAATTTCCCATTTAGTAGATTAGATATCCAATGTTTCTATTTTATTTTGGGTGGGGGCTACAGTTGTTGGCATTATAATTTTAAATCAAGAGGTGATTTGTACCCATTTTAAAGGATTGTAGGCTAGATCTAGATCTAGATTCTAGAGATGTCAATAAAAGTAAAGGTAAAGTAAAAAGCAAGTGCAGCATTGAGATCTACTTTAGATCTGTGCCTGTGTGACTGCGACTTACTTGTACAAGTGTTTAAAACTAGATCTAGATCTAGATATAGTCAGTAAAACTACTGCAAGTTCACTCAAACTCAAGACAGAGGAAGAAAACCAAGGGTCCCTTGCCTTAGAGTTGAGAGCCAAAATCATCCTAATTTATATCGATTCTATAGTATTTTTCTATTTGTGTTTTTCTTCTTCTTTGGTAGTTTAAACATTTATCGAGATGCCACGAAAGTATTCTGTTGGTGATTGTGACACTAATTTTGACAGTGAGCGAAAACAACGTTGTGATTGGATCAAAGGCCAAAGCTATTCCCAACAAGGAGAAAACTGTAAATAATGTCACAAAATACATGACATGGGTGTATGTGGCCGACACTGGCCTGAAGGTGTAAGGATGAGAAAACGAAACCTTTCTGTTTTCATTTGAATCTTATTAGGGTGCTTGGGCTACTTTAATTAGTAACTCATCAAAGTGATTGCCTTTAACTAATTTAAATCCGTCACTTCAACAAGCTCCATTTAAGTCTTTGGGTTTATGAGAGAAAAACAAACACACCCACACAAACACACTTAAAAAAACACCACAAAAACGAATATTGAGTAGTTTTGGTTCCACTTTTCCGGGGGAGAGAGAGAGAGAGAGAGAGAGAGAGAGAGAGAGAGAGAGAGAGAGAGAGAGAGAGAGAGAGAGAGAGAGAAAGAGAGAGAGAGAGAGAGAGAGAGAAAGAGAGAGAGAGAGAGAGAGAGAGAGAGAGAGAGTCATGCATGCACTGCGCTGCTTCTACCTGCGTCCGTCTCGCCTGGTCAGTAGTTGATCTAACCAGCCCTCTCGAATCGCGCGGGCCGTGGCCTGCTTTGCCTGATTTATTTTGGTAGCCTCGGTCTGCACTCACTAGCAACACGGGGCAGCTGTTCCCTCCCTTCAACAATACCACCCCCTCTTCCCCTACCCTTGGTCTGCACTCACTAGCAACACGGGGCAGCTGTTCCCTCCCTTCAACAAGGCCACCCCCTCTTCCCCCAATTGTCCAAGAAGCTTCTCCCACAGGATAGAGCAGAGCACCACCATCATGGTGTTTCGTCCCGACAGACAAGAGTCCAGTACTGACCTGAGTGGATGGTGGGTGTCCTCCCCGCGCCGCCGCCCTCGGCCCATGCCAGAGCCGCCGCCCATACCCGGGAACCCAAAGAAGCCGCCAAACAGATCTTCAAACATGCTGGCACCTCCAAACCCACCTGTGAGGTGGACAAATTTGTATGTTACTATCAGCATTATTGTCAAGAATAATGGAATACCCTGATAACAGAAGCCGATGTGAAAAAATATCTCGTTATCCAACAGCAAATTATATAGTGAAACTAAAAACAAACGAAAATAAATAATAACACTTAAGCTAGAAGTTAACCAACGATTAGAAAAAATTAAAACTCATGGCATGTCCATACTGACAATTCATAATATTTACGGAAATGCAAGCACCACAAATCCCCATCTGTTCTCAGTTCTGAGGGAAAATACCCCGGATGTCCTGCCAGTGTGTGCTCAAGTGGTGCTCCCCACAGTAGTTTCTTTTGGTGTATGAGCAAGGTCAAGTGATTGTGTGTGCTCAAGTACAATTATGTCTTTGTGCATGTGTGTATGTATTTAAGTGTGTTACATTGAGTGTAAATATGAAGATTAGGAATGTTTTCATTGGCTCAAACATAGATAAAAGGTTCTAGAGCCCAGTTGGGGAGTGGGTGCTATACAAATCCACTAACTATTATTATCATTATAAATAATACTGCTGGGAAAAAAATCACTATTCAAAGACTACTATAAAAGGATTCAAAGACTACTATAAAAGGGAAGAGGGAATAAACAAACTCTTTGAAAACAACCCCCCCCCCCCCCCAGATAGTTTGAATCATTCAATCATTAACTAAAGACCACATTAGAGAAAGTAACAAAGGAGTAAACAATGTGCGTGAGTTACCTCCTCCACCGCCCTCTTTGATCCCGTCCAGGCCATGTCTGTCGTAGACCTCACGCTTCTCCGGGTTTGACAACACCTCATAGGCGAAGCTGATCTCTTTGAACTGAAACAAAACCATTTTCCCAGTTAGTTTAGTTTTTGTAAAAGTTCTACAGCGATCGCAACTGCATAAATAAGGCCATATGAGGGCCAAGGGGTGGATGTCAATAGAGAAGTCCAAACGGGGAATCAGGCTTACTCTGCTCACCTCCCTAGCCTCAACAGCACAAAGTCTGCTTCGACTATCAAGGCACCCAGAAATTGCAGTTCACAAGAGAGTGACAAACATACAAAAGGAGTAGAGGAAAAATGATGATATTAAGGATGAGGAAAGAGAAAGCAGCAGTTCCCCCTATGTTGTTCCTGCACAGAACGAGCATGACATTGATCAATCGGCCCATTGACAATTCTACTGTGCATAAGAACATGTTAATGTTCTTCCTTTGGGAATGGCCTAAAGACAATTCAGTCAGTACCAATGCCCTGGAGGCATTTTCCACTCAATATTTTGGCAGGTGGTTGCAACAGTGATCATTATCTCAAAACCACTACTCCACAGTGACTAAATACATTCATAGTGTACAGAAATGGGTTTCAAACAGGGACCAATAAACTAGCATCTTCTGGTCATGTCTACTGTTTCTGTCTAACAACAAAAGAGGGAATTGGGGTGTGCTGTGAAAAGAGAAGCTTGCGCAACATTTTCACATTCCCTTCCTAAAACATTGTTATAAATACCCCATTATTTCCCACAACACAATGAAAAACATACTTTTAAAAACATTTTGCATACAACCTTTGTACAAAGCTAATTTTGCCATCTCATTTTTCAGTAGCACAGACTAATTGTGGCGTCGGTGGCCTAGTGGTTAGGCTCTCGGACTCGCAACCGTAAGGTCGTGGGTTCGAATCCCGTCAAGGGCCCGACGTTGTGTCCTTGGGAAAGGCACTTTACACGAATTTCCTCACTTCACCCAGGTGGGAATGGATACCCGGCTATAGACAGCAAAAGATCTTGTCAGTTTGTTAGTGTTTGAGCGCTTAATCGGCTGCTTGCACTGTATGCTTCCTGGGAAGCTGAGAATGTTTCGGAGTGTTCTATGGTCTGCTGGGGTAATAATATAGTGTAAAGCGCATAGAGCCTGCTGTTGAGCGGGGATATGCGCTATACAAATGCTATCTATTATTATTATTATTCCTAACTCTGCTCCTGTTGAACATTTTCGTACAAAATAAACAACAAACACCACACTGAGAAGAAATGAAGGCTCCCAGCACTACACATCAGGTTTGTTTACATGGATTAGATAGATTGGCAAGGGTTAAGTACATCATGGATATAACTGTAAACAACTGAGCGATGCCTGGGGCCAGCAAAGAGTTCAGAACGTGAAGCAAGCGGTTCAAACACAGCTGAGAGGACGTGGAAAGAGAAAAATTTAATCAAATTTTTTTTTGTGGTAACCCCCCCCCCCCCCTTCCCTGAGATAGTCACAAGTTGTTCAAAAAAGTGGGAAAGGATTACTCTAAAAACACGAGTGCTAGACGGGAGTACCTTTTCGCCAGCATCTGGATTTTTGTCTGGATGAAATTCTTTGGCCAGCTTTCTGTAAGCCTGAAGATAAAACAAAACAATATTTAAAAGTAACAAACAATGCTTTCATCATGAAGGTACAAGCTTTTTACAGGGGCTTCTTTTAGAACCTTTGTCATAGTGGTGAAGATCCTGGGACAGCTGAAGACAGCCATACAAATACGATGTGATGTGATGGCGCATGACAGCCTCAGGTGGCCATGTGAAGTGAGTGGGAGTTTCTCCAGGCAGAAGACCAGTCAAGACATTTCCGTAAGCCTCAAAGACCAGTCAAGATGTTTCAGTAAGCCTCAAAGACCAGTCAACACGTTTCTGTAAGCCTCAAAGACCAGTCAAGACGTCTCTGTAAGCCTCAAAGAAGACGTTTCCGTAAGCCTCACAGAAGGGCTATTGTAAAGCTTCGGTTAGCCCCAAGGTTTATTGCAATGTACAGCTGAGTTCTGGGTACATCAAATTACACTAAGAGGTTGAGCTTCATCCAGACCAGGAGATAGACACCCCAACAAGGGCATCAGCACTGAATAAAAGAAGGTAGTGTCAATTGCCACCGAGTGACGCGGTGGCAATTGACAAAAATTGACTCTTTGTCAATTGCCACAGAGTAAATTGGAGCTCTTTTGCGTTTGTGGGTAGATCTAGCTTATTGTGCTCGAGTGCTCGGTGTTGTGCGTTTGCCTCTGTGTGTGTGTGTGTGTGTCTTTTCCTGACCCCCGTCCCCCGATATAACGTGAATTTCTGCTTGAGTTTGTGTGCGTTTGTGACCTTCTAGGCCTACTTCTAGAATTGCCTGTGTTGGTTCTACACCAAAGTGTAGGCTAAGGCTAGCCTAGAACTAGATCTAGATACGTCTCATTGAAAACACGCCAAGTTGGTATCGTAGCTCTAGACTACAAGCTCGTCCAATGAAATTAGTTGAGAACAAATTGACCCATCGGACACATTAATGCTAAAGATAGTGTTGTTTTCAGACTTGACACCGCTTCACTCGGTGGCAATTGACAAAAAGTCAATTGTGTAGCAATGCCAATGAAAATTTAAATTTTCACTTTTGCCCCCGTTTTTTTGGTACCTAAGAAAGAATTTTCCATTCTGATAATCATGCTTCTTGAATTTTGAGAAACGGTTCATAAATAAAAAAGTTATGGGGTTGTAAAGGTCGGCAAAATATGAATGACCCACATATAGGAAAATACTCCTAAAAAGTGGACCACGCAGTAGCAGATTCTGTAAGAAAATCGACGATATCTCGGTAACTAATTCAAATGTTGGAGAGAAACTTGGCTACCCGATGTGTTTTTGAGTGTAGAAATCATTTCTGCAGTCAGATTTACTACCAATTTCGTAGTTATTTTGTTATAATTAAAATTGTGGTGTACATATTACGATTTTGCGAAAAAGGGGTGTCGGGATGAGTCCATTTTATTTATAGCATCGTATCACAACATGGGATCTTTAAGAATATATGTCGGCAGCGTGACTAAATAAGTGCAAAGCTTTTTATGATGACTTTAGACCATGCCGACCGTAAAAGATAAGTTAATTCAATCTAGCATGCCGTACAATTAAAAATTCTTTTTCCCCGTTGAGACGCGAACACCCCGAGACGAGATAACCTCGCCTCGGAATACCCCCATTGCGATGTTACAGGGGAATAGAGAGAAAAACAACCGGATGCGCGCGCCCGCCATTGCCCTATTTCAAGTGACCAATGAACGGGCCCGGAATAGTCATGCGGGGATTTGTAGGTCACAGACATTTGCCACGGGAGTGAGGGGAAAATGGCCGGTCTCCGTGCGAAGCCGCTTTGGATAGGGGGGTAGTCGTAGATTTACGATCGGGTCTAAACAACTACTTGACACAGAACTCTCAAATTTGAGCACACTATAGAGGATAGATAGATCTATTACCATCTGGGCGTTGAAATTCAAACTCCTTACAGTTTTCGGTGTACACGATACGAAAGTGTTCCCGACACCAAAAGTATACGTTAATTTATGTGTACGAACTTCAACGTCCACATATCATTAGTTTGCCCTATTTTCTGATTGGTAGCCGAGTTTCATTCGGATTGGTTCGGAAATAGAGCAGACCGAGGTTGACAAAGTTAGTCACCTACGCTTCGGCCGGGTCCGCAAAATCGCCCGTAAACGGGGACCAAATATTCGCCTCGCGGGAAAGCCCGATTGGCATTGCTAAATTGTGTGACGCGGTGGCAATTGACGCTACCATAAAAGAATTCCCCAAACAGGTTGCATCACAGAAACAACAAAACTACCTCCGTTGAAGATGCGATGAGTTTTCCCATGCTACAATTTACCTAGCAAAGCCAGTGGGTTTTTTTCAAAATCATTACTCTGCTGTGCTGATAGGTTTATGTGATAGATGCTAGCATGCATTATATTACAATACTTTTTTAAATTTTGAATATCACATGTAAATAGTAAATACGGGCTATGCAAGAAAAAGGTTTACTTATGTGCTGCATGCCTATTGAAAGGCCACCTCTATTTTCACCAGGGGTGAGAATAGCACAGTTGTAGGCCTCTCATCAGGGGTGAGGTGAGAATATTAGTTGTTGGCCTCTCACCCAGGGTGAGAATAGCACAGTTGTAGTTGTACGCCTCTCACCCAGGGTGGGAATAGCACAGCTGTAGTTGTACGCCTCTCACCCAGGGTGGGAATAGCACAGTTGTAGTTGTAGGCCTCTCACCCAGGGTGGGAATAGCACAGTTGTAGTTGTAGGCCTCTCAGGGTGAGAGGGCGAGCCTTTTGGCAATTCTCAATCGGTGTGCGTCCGTGATACCAGTGTGCAATTCTGTCTGCCGGCAGAGAGAGAGAGAGAGAGAGAGAGAGAGAGAGAGAGAGAGAGAGAGAGAGAGGAGAGAAAGAGGAGTAACGAGAACTTCCCGGCAAATAAAATGACGACCGGCTCGACTCGAAAACTGAAATAGGCATAGCCTCTTTGTAGATGACGAAATAACATAATTTTTTTTCTTTGTTGTTGTCAATTTGATCATCCACACCCGATAGACAGGCTATTGAGAAAATAGGACAGGTCTTATTTCACACCGGGTGAAAACAGCCAACGCCGGTAAGTCTCACCCGTGGCGAGAGGCCAATCGTATTTCTATTCTCACCCGGGGTGAGAATTGTAATTGGCTTAGCCACTTCCCTCAATTGAAAAGGTAGGCCTATCATCCTTACCACCACACCTCATTGCCCTATCCAGCAAATATTAGCCCTTAATAAAACTAAATCAGAATGAGAATGTATGATTTTATCTTATAAATTATGATGGCACTGGCACTCTGCTGTATAAAAATTTAAGAAAAGGAAGATTCTAGATCTAGATTTAAAGTAGAATCTAGAAATAAAGTGGGTCCTTTAATTTTTGATATTTTTTTTTTTTTAGTATCAGGGAATTTCCAACAATTACCCACGCCCATAGCCATTTCAGTTTCCTAGTCTTCAGCAGACTTTAGAAACTTAGACACTACAACAACAAAGTCACAAGTGAATGAAAATTCAGTCCAGTACTGTAATGTTAGAAATCACAGCTCAGTGGGCTATGTCTGTACCAACAATGCTGAAACTGATAAAGAAAAACACGAGTGTGATAGAAACTAGACGTACATACGCGCTTCACTATTCTCACCTACTGTGACAGTGACAATTACTGACTGAAAAAAAGGCAGTCCGAGAGAAACTTTCTGAGAAAACCACACTCACAATGACATGGCGATATATCCGATATAAATTGTGGTAGTACTTTCATTTTGGTACATCCAAATACAATTTTAGTACAGCAACCTATTAATACAACATCACAATTACAATAAATGAAGCCAAACCTTTTTCAGATCAGTATCTGTAGCATTTCTGCTTACACCAAGAAGTTCGTACAATTTGTTGTCAGCCATCTTGCACGAGGACAATCCGACAATTTCGATGACATCATAAACAGCGCCCTCTCCTCCAATCGTGAACCTCGATATGACCGGAAATCTAGTTTGGGATTTTAGAAGTTCTAATATTTTTCAGAACTTTTCACTAAAGATAAAATTCTTTCAAAAAATCATTTTCTCTGACATTTTGTAAATTAAGAAAATGATGACAAATGTAATTTATCAGATGGAACTTCATAAGTCCAAATTATAAGCAAATTTTTCACAAACAGGGGGGACTACTCTCGGAGTTGTTACTGTGGGAACTTATTTAGTTGTCATCATGGCGGCTCATTGTGACCGTGGGAGTTATGAATACTTCTGTATTGTACGAAACAAATCGAGTGTGCATATATGGAAGCGTGTTGATTCTGCAGTGTGAGAATTTATCGCCACTCTATTTTTTTGAATATCCAGGCGTAACCTGGATGGTTTGAATTGCTCTATAATCAACCCGCTCCGGCTCCAAGTCCAAGTGATTCTTCTACTTCTAATCTAGATCTAGAATCTAGATCTAGATATAGATTAGATGTATAGATCTAATCTAGATCTAGATCTAGTCTAGACTAGATCTAGATCTAGATCTAGATTCTAGATGTCTTCGTCTTCTGGGGCTAGGGAACTAGGCTGTCTATTTTGACTATGGAAATGAATGGCACTCTATGATGATGACATATATGTTTGTCCCGGCAGGATAATGTTACTATTGTTACTACTCTAAATTCTCTGTTGTTTGAAGGATCCTTTTTGTTTGGAACACGCTTAAAAACCTTCTCTTTAACTTCACACAGTATGAATGTTTGTTGTTGATCTTGTAGTTCCGTTCGTTAAAGTCCATGATCCATTTGTTTACATCCAGAGAAGAAATCCAAAAGTCTTGATGAGCAAATATAGGCAACACAAAGAACAGAAATGCAACCTAACTGCAAAGGCCTAACATCAAATTATGGTAAAATTCCCCCCCCCCCCTCCATATTTTTATAAAATCAAGCCCCCCTGAAACCCCTCTACTCTTCACTTTAACGAATGCAACTATAAAATCATTGAATGTTTACTCCTACTAACCTCAGCAGATGGTTGGAGGGCTACAATGGTACTATTAGTATTAAACTTAGCCTGCACCTGAGCACACACCATACAAACACACACTTTCATCCTATGCATGTATAATCAAAAAGACTAGTCTAGACAACCAGATATTTGGGTCCTGGCACAGTACAGTACAGTACAGTAGCCTGCAATGAAAGTGATGGACAAAAAGTCATTACACCCTTTAGGACTCAGGACTGAGCGAGGATGATATATATATATTTGGGGGTGACTGTCTTAATTGTCACTCAAAATGTGTCTGAGAGAAAATTTCTTCAAATTTGTGTGGGTTGCTAATGTTTAGTGTTGTTACTTGGAACATAAAACAAAGATTTTACACTACTAACCTTCTGTCACATGCCACTATAACAGGAATTAGCCAAACCTGTTCCTCTGCTCTGTGTTGTGATTCCTTCCGCAGCTTTGGGGCCCCGATGCATTGGATTGGAATCTCGCACTTCACGCACAACTGAACCGAGGCTCTAACTAGCCTTTTTCACAACCTATACTGTCAGCAGGCCTCCTCTGCCTTGATACAACTCTCTCCTCTCCCACTCCCACCAGTAATAACTCAGACTTTTATCAACTTGCAAACAATACAACTGAACAGAGACTCACACTTTACTCACTCTCACACTTTCAGCCAAACAATACAATAGGCTAGGCCTAACCCCCTGCCACAACCAAAAACAACCAAATACACCACATTTAGTTAGTCCTCTGATGTGCAACACATTATGAGAATATTGTAGAGCACCTTTAGTATCATGACGGGGTGGAAGCAGGCGCTTGTCAATTTTTGGGCAAGGAGGAATTGGTTATCTTAACAAAGTGTCTACGTACACGGTAACCGGGCACATTATAGTCTGATCAGTGTCTACGTACAGGGTAACCGGGTCGATACTTAGTTTCGGGGGCCCCTTGAGCTATAATAGGTGCAGGGTAACTACTTCGCCCCATCCTCCCTCACTCATCACTAGACTGGCCAATGACAACGCTGCTCCGCTGACTGCCTACTGTTTGGAGCCCACCACAGCCACCCCCCTTCCCCCAGATATGTGTATACAGCTCGCGCGATCTCTCCTGCTGTATCCAAGTTCAAGACTTTCCTTGTCCCGCTAAACCCAAGCATATGTAAAATAATTAAGTTTACATTGGAAAAAGGGGATAAATATTGCGGTAATAAAAGTCCCGCTGTAGGGGTCAGACGGAGTAGTCGTACATCTAGATCTACACAAGGTTGTCTATGACTAGGAACTTGGATCTCTATATATAGAGAAAAAAAGGCAGCTGAAATGGCCATTGTCAAATAACGTGCCCTCACACAATGCACACTTCGGAGAATGTCGGAGTTGGCCCAGTGCACACACAACACGGCGAGTCCCACAACACGATACTTCTGTGAAGAACAAGGGTGGACCTTCCGGTTACTGTATACGTAGAGTCTGGGACTATGTGTCCGGTTACCGTGTATGTAGACACTCCATTACCTTAAAGCTTGTTCATTTGTCTTGCTTTTGATTAAAAAATTAACTATCTATCTTCAAAAGTCGAAGTCGAAGTACTGTGTTTGTCCTTCTTCTTGTCTTTCTCCTTGTTGTTTCTGTCTGTCTGTATGTCTCCCTGCACTGAATGATGGTTATATTAGCTGTTTAGAACCATTATTTTGTCCTACCGTCTAACCTACTTTAACAACGACCTGTCGGAGACTGATCACCGGTACAAACAACCATTTTCCCCACTTCCCACGGGCCTTCGCGTTCTGTTCTATTTGAGAATGGCGCTGCCCAAGAGGACCACCAGCCTAAGATGACTACGGTTCTCCTGGACGTTGGTTGATCATCTTGGACAGGTCCGACTGTGTTTCATCTTGTAAAATGATTTCATAAATGTAGAAAAATATATGCATTTGACTCATCTCTGACACTGTTTTTATGAATACAACATTTATCTTGCAGATGTCTGTGGAACGTTTCATCGAGACTGACTTCCCAATGAGCAACATGGCTGATTGACAGTTTTCCGAGCAGCATCATTTCAATTAAGAAAGCAGGACCATGTTTTATCGACGGTATCGCCACTCGATATCCAACATGGAGCGCGCAGGTCACATCACTGGTGGCCTGAATGGCTCTGCTAAATGTGTCACACTGGTCACTGTGGAAACTTTGAACAACAAAGACCAGTCGCAAAGCCTGAGCTTTCCAAACGACAAACCTCGCAAAAAGAAAAAGAAAAAATCTACAAGCAAACACAGAAAATCTTTGAGTGAAGTTATAACTGTTCCTCACGGAAGCATGTTAAGAGATACCTCAAGTCTTTCCGATTCAGACGTGAAGAAAAAGGAAGATTCCAAAGTGAAAAAGCTGCCCAACATCCTGTCACCTGGGAGACTGGAGGAACTGGCGACTCCCCCCCCTCGTCAACTCTCACTTCCTGTGCATCTGGTCATGAAGAGCAACGAGAAGAAGAAAAAACTCCCACTGCTTGCCGCCATAAAACCGGAAAATGAGAAGTCGGAGAAAGAGCGCTTCATGCGAGCAAATTTCAATTACAATCCGTACTTTGTGTATCGAGGCTGTGTTGATGATGATGTGATGGACAAGTTCAGAGATCCTTCTGACAAGTATATTCCACATGTAAGTAATGTTTACTACACATAATGACATGTTATAGTATATTCCACATGTAAGTAATGTTTACTACACATAATGACATGTTATAGTATATGTAAGTAATGTTTACTACACATAATGACATGTTATAGTATATTCCACATGTAAGTAATGTTTACTACACATAATGACATGTTACTTATATTCCACACGTAAGTAATGACATATGAGATGTGATAGTATGGTACTCATGAAAATAATATTTTTAAATTTTTTTTAGTCCTGCTTAAACGAAAAGAACATTTTTTCAACATGGCAACATATCAGATTGACAAGTTGTGCAGTGTCAAGTATTTATGTTGATATGAAATTGTATGGAACAAATTATGTTCTTTTTATCAGTTTGAACATTTTAATCTGCCTGAGTCAAAATTCCAAGTTTCCGTGAAAAGTGCAATGTGCATTTATTTATGTCTGCCAAAATTCTTTGCATTATTTAAATGGTGGCATTTCTAACATCTATTAGGCCTACAGATCGTAAAGCATAATATTTTTTTTTTACAATATTGTTTCAACCTTTATCTGAAAATTACTTTTGTCTTTTCTCCAGGCTATTCTGATCATGGAAAAAGCCATCAGTTACTTTGGAACGTATGAAACTTTTGAGGAAGTCACTGGTGGCAGAATTTTGAGCAAGTCTCAAATATACTCGCTGGTAAAAAAGTAAGAGACAAAGTTTTTCTTAATACAATGAGTGGCTTGTGATCAGGTAAAGAATCCTAAAAAGTTCTTTTGTATTTTGTAATGTTTATACTCTGTTCAAAAGATAACTTGATTTTAAATGCATGGATTTATTATATCGCTGAGTTGAAATATGTGTCATGGATGCGATGGAATCAAGTGCTAGTCAATTTTTGGGCATATGGGGTTCTTGGTAGCTTGTTCATTTGCCTTCCTTTTGGTGGAAAAAATATCCATATTTGTTGAATAGAAGTTGAAATATTTGTGATTGAAGGAGGTCAGGATCACCTGGTTTCTGAGGTAAAATTAGCGAGAAAATGGCCGCCAAAGTTTGGTAACTTCCATAGCCTGAGAGTCGTTGGAAACTGAAAATTTACATTTTTTGTGCCTTTAATCAGCGTGTTTAAGTAAATCTATACAAATGTGTTTTAAATGGACATAGAAAAAGGTGTTGAGCAAAAAAAGAAAATTAGAAAAAAATTTCCATCGCCTCTAAAATGCCGATTTCTTTGATTTCATTGTTTTGACAAGCGCCTGATTTCACCACGATGCCTCACATATATATATTTTATTGGTTTTTTAATCTTCAAATAATGGACAGGGCAGGGAACTTGGTGTTATTATCAACAAATATAATTGCTTCACAACTTTGCATGAACTCAACAAAGATTTTTGTCTTTTCCAAGAATGAGCGAAATTACTCCGCTTTCTTGATCTATGTACATTACAACTTCCTATATGTTATTTCCCAGACCATCACTTTTCCTCTTTCCCTCTTTCTTGTTGACTGTGACAGAGTGCTCTGTCTTCACGAGAACATTTTTGTGTCCGGTTAAAACTCAAACTTCAGCCTTGCTTTCTATCCCAGATTTTCTTAGATTGTCCCTGGCATGATTTTATAATGGAAATTCCTGTACTGTTGTTTGTCTATGTATTGTTTTCCTCCTTTCATTTCTGACAATGACCATCTCAGAGCTTGTAGTACCAAGTGAGCTCAATAGTTACTCAAGGAGACATTATTTCTTCTTTGACCTCCCTTCTTAGTGTGGCGTCGGTGGCCTAGTGGTTAGGCTCTCGGACTCGTAACCGTAAGGTCGTGGGTTCGAATCCCGTCAAGGGCCCGACGTTGTGTCCTTGGGAAAGGCACTTTACACGAATTTTCCTCACTTCACCCAGGTGGGAATGGGTACCCGGCTATAGACAGCGAAAGATCTCGTCAGTTTGTTAGTGTTTGAGCGCTTAATCGGCTGCTTGCACTGTATGCTTCCTGGGAAGCTGAGAATGTTTCGGAGTGTTCTATGGTCCGCTGGGGTAATAATATAGTGTAAAGGGCATAGAGCCTGCTGTTGAGCGGGGATATGTGCTATACAAATGCTAACTATTATTATCTATTATTATTATTATTATTATTACATTTTGTGTATTACATTTGGTGTATTACATTTGGTGTATTACATTTTGTGTATTACATTTTGTGTACTTTGTATTACTTGGGTCCGTGTCATAGGGTTTGGCTGTCAATGAACAGATGATTCCTAAAAAAAAATATATTATTGACAGGCAAATCCAATTACACAAATTCCTCAGGTACTTGAAAAATGAGGAACTTGAGGATGAAGTGACCTTGAACCTGAGTGAGGACATGCTGAGCCGAGGATCCATGACCAGGTCAAAGGGCAAGGCCATGCTGAACGTGCGTTGTGTGAACCTGAGGGAGTGCTGGGCCGAGGGTCTGCTGAGACACGAACTGGGTGAGTGGGGTGTACGGTGGTAGTTTTAGGTCAGTCGGTGAGTGAGGTGTACGGTGGCAGTTTTAGGTCAGGCGGTGAGTGAGGTATACAGTGGCAGTTTTAGGACAGTCGGTGAGTGATGTGTACGGTGGTAGTTTTAGGTCAGTCGGTGAGTGCGGTGTACGATTCGCAGTTTTAGGTCAGTCGGTTAACACTTTGCCGTCACTTGGCGCAATTGCCAGTGAAAATTATCTGTTCCAGTCACCCGGCGCAGTTCTGCGCCAGGGCCGAGAAGTTGGTGTCAGTCACTGCAGACGCTCTCCTGGCTGGGTGGCCAGAGGGGGTGTTTTGTACTGCAAAGTGTTATAGTCAAAGGGTTTTCCTCTTTGTGGAATAGATAGGCCCTACTGGGATTTTGACAGATTTACGGTGCCTCTAAGCTGTGGGAAGTGAAAGTTTTACGCGACTTGAACAGAACAAAAGAACATGTTTTTTTGCCCTCCCTTTCTAGGATGAAGAGGAAAGTTGAAGCTATTCTGTCATTGTCAGATAGGGGAGAGGAACATCATTGTGTATGTCCATCCATTCGTGTGTGTGCGTGTCCGTGTATGTAAATGTGTATGTCTGTGTGAGATCATCTCTTCTCATCTCATGTCACCTTATCAATTCTTAATCTTTATGAGATATATTAATTGTAAACAAAAAGGCCTTGTAAATGTGAAACAGCTTCTCTCCTAGCAACTTTTGGTGTAGGATAAGCGGGCTAACCCAGATTTGGGGGGGGTTCTAAAAATCTTGACCTACACCAAAAGTGAGCTTTGCCGTACCTATAGGAGAAGTTTGGTTTCATTGGTGTGTATATTTGTTTGGTTATAGAGAAAACTCTCCTTGTCTTTTAAAGAGACTGAATAAGGATCCAAAAACTTTAACCTCGATTTTCTCAAAACAGCATTTATCGGGATAGCCCCCTTGTGCTTAAAAGCAACCAATTCGATTTTTCTCTGACTTGCTTTTCAAGGGCACTGATTGATGTTTGTATTGGGTGTTTGTCTTTCAGGTACTCACTATCTTCGTAGCTGCAACACTCGCTACCAGCCCTGGCACAGCTGGCGTGTGCGTCGTGATCTTGGTATGGGGCCGATCAACCCGACAGAGGAGGGGCTCGCGTCGCTACACAGCGTGCTGTTCAGGGACCGCCCCTACCTGTGGCGTGCTGCTCTGCTCTACTACACCACGTTCATGGCCTCGCGACTGTCCTTCAAGGAACTCTTCATGGACATTGAAAAGTTTGTCTACAACCCAAACGTGCGCTGGGACTATTGCCTGCGAGCCAAGAGGGGACAGGAAGATACATCCAGGCCAGGTGAAATATTTATCCCCATGTTGGCTATATATGCCATGACTCCAGCTGACAGAAAATCTCATGCTCACACACACTCTCTCTGATACATGAACACATTCACTGGGCACTCACCAGAGAGCTCATTTGTGTTGTCTGTTGTGCTCCTTGGAGTACACTGTGATCTGTCCCATGGGGTTGTATCCTTGGAATAGTTCAGCTCTGTTGTGGTAGTTCATGGAATGTGGCGCCATCTTCGAAAGAGCGCCTGCTTTGTGAACAGAGTTACCCTACTTGTGTGGAAAAAAGTCGAATTAAAACTAACAAGTTTTTGTATAATTTATAATTAAAGTTTCGGAATAGCACCTTTTTTAATGGTTACGCTAACAAAAATCCTCTTCAGGTGGAAGGGGCGACTGTTTTCTTCATTTAATTTGGCTTTAGAACGAGAGGCGAGAGGTCATTAAATAACATAAACCCAAAACTCCGCACTTAGTGAACAGGAACAGCTGATGCGCAAGGGGGTGCTATTCCTATTCTTTTTCTGGAAAAACTAAAGAGAGCTTCAAAACAAAGACTGCAGCGACATCTGAACCGATATGTGGACTTCCGCGGACACCTTTTTGGCAGAGTTAACTATTCTGTTATGTATGATCTTTGCCTCTACTGAACAGTGGACGCTCCTATTTCTCACAAAGAAACCAATGGTTTAATTCTGTTGTATCTTACAATGAAATATATATATATATATAGCGATTTAAACATTCAATTTTTGGAGATCCACTTTTGAGTGACAAGACTGAAATGTAGAGAAAAAAAAAAGGAAAATACCTTTATGAAGTCTCCAATCTCTTCTTTGGCTATAAGATATTCTACTGTTCATAGAACTGGGATTTTATCAATACATATTATATATTCTGATGGCACCAACTGTTGCATCACTTTTTAGATGAAATGATACACCTTTTGACCTCAAAATTTGAATGAAGGTAGCTTTGAATATTCCTGAGAACACGGTAGATCTGGATTTATAAAATTGTAGTTTTCAACAGATTTTGAATCCCAAGTTAGCTTCTCGAGATGTTTGTACGTGATGTGTGTTATGCCTTTTGAGTTGGTTATGAATGTCTGTGTTTAGCCTATGGCAGGGAGGGGTTGTATGTATAACACTTTTCACCCATGCAGTGCACACAGCGTGCAACACATATCCCCACGGACCATGGTACAGATGCGGTGCATGCTATATCACACCGTCACCGATCGGCGTCCTGTGGGGAAAAGGGACGGCTTCTTATGGTCGCCGATCAGCGTTCCTTGGGGGCCTAGAGTTAAGGATTTCAATTCAAGATTCTATGCAAGACTTTGAGCCAATTGTTAGTTGATAAATTTAATGTTGAAATATTCCTCTTGATCCTATTTTTTAGGGTGCTTTTGCAAGGATCAGGTGTATCTAGATGGGGCTCTGCAGTTGCTGAAACGACGGAGAGTTCTCGACTTTCATCTTCTCGTGCGACTCGGAAAGATTTCTTACGAGGATGTTGACAGGGAATGTGTCACCGAAATAGCTCAACTGGAGAACACTCGCATCCCGTGGTTCATGAATGACCTGACTATTTACAGGAGACAACTGGACCACATCGCTTACACCAATGGCCTTACGGACGACGTACTCAGCTCTGCCGAGTGACTCGTTGATCGCACACAGAAGAGTGACTCGTTGATCTCACACAGAAGGATGGGAATAGTTTGTTTTACCGCTACTTTTTGGCGGTTCATTTTTGCCTCATCTCAACAGAAGCATTTAGAGTTGACAATCAAATGCTGGTATAAGTGAAATCAATTTTTTAAATTTTCACAAAAGGGTAAAATGTTGTACGATAGGCAGTTATCAGTTGGTGTCTTTGTCAGTTAAAAATGTTTATGTAGTTAAATTTAGGAGTTTAGCCGTGATACTTGCAGCATGGGCACTGTCATTACTGAGTCCACAGAACCAGTACATTGTGAAATGTCATTCCCTCTCCCCCCCCCCCCCCCCCCTCTTTCTCTCTCTCTCACTCTCTGTTCCCCTTTGTCTCTCTCTCGCTCTCTCTCGCTCTCTACCTAATCTATCTCTCCCTCTCTCTCTTTCTATCTATCTATCTATCTATATATATATCTATCTCACCCTCTTTCCCCCCTTCGTCCTCCCTCCCCCTCTACCTCCCAGTGGCTCACTATCACTCCACTACCCACCAACGTCTGGGGACCATACATGAAGCCGCTGACACAACCACAAAACATTCGCTGATGCTCATCTAGTTCCAAAAATAAGAATGAAGTAAGATTATAACTAAGTATTGTATTGAAAGCAGAAAAGCAAGAGAAGACGAAATGAATCTTTTTTTTTTTTTTTTAAAGATAGAGTGCCATTTTAAAAATCTAAAAGTAGCCAAAGTGTACTTGTTATTTTTGATATTCCAAAAAGTAAACAATGCTGAGCACTTCTAGGTCAAGCACTATTCAAGAAAAGCCTCTCTGCGTTTTTCAGTTGTTTTCTTTGGTTGTACTTGACATTCCAGTGAGTTGTCGTTTGTATCTTTATGTCTTTGAAAGGCGTTTGTTTGAGGGGGTCTCATCTATTTAATAGCTCATCTACATGATCTTTCAGCTTTGTGCACTAACAGAATTTTTCAATGAGATACAGTCTGCTCATACTTTCTGCAGATTTGCTTCAGTTTCAAAAGTCATATAAAAAAACTAGAGAAATTTGATCTTGCTCCGATAATGTCCAACTACGTGATGAGTGCTTTGAGTTCAGTTGTATCTTGTAAAAACGCCAAATTTCTTCTCTTTTCTTATAAGCCCTGACTAGACGTGTGTCACACAATGTCCACTAAAAGTAATTCATTACCGATGGACGAATGTCTCAGCATCTACGATAAAATCTTTCAACATTCTCACTCCTGATATTGCATTTTGATGTTTGTGAGTGTATGCATCATAATAACATATGGTCTTAGTCTGTATTCTGTTCTAGTTTGCTTTGAAGAACTTTCTTAGTTTACTTTACAGTCTCAGCAAGAAAATGCCCAGATCCTGTCTAAATGTTGATTTTGTTTTATTCTTTTTAGACTGATACAGGGTATGATTTCCATGAATGGGTCTTTTTTGATGATGAGCTTTTATTAGAAAGGTCAAATTTCCTGCTATCTTCAGCTGAGAAGAGGTAGCGGTTGTTCACGAGCTCAAATATATTCCTGTATCTGCTGAGATTGTTGCTCAAGACAGAAGAGAGTTAAACTGGCCGAAAATGTTTAAAGGTGACCGCTATCCCATTGATAAATCATGTTCATTTCCTGATCATAATACCATTTTTGTTATTGCCATCTTCTGTGATCTGCTACCCTGACTAATTTGTTGATATCATTACATGCCATATATATCTTCTTGCCATATGTTATCGTGTTGATCATTTGTTGGAAAGCTCTATTGTTACACAAAGATCTGATAGAAATGGCCATACATTTTGTTTATCGACTCCAAGTTCTCATGAGTGTTTTTGTGCCCCTTGTCGAAGGTCTTATCAGACAGTGTTTCAAAGGTCTTATCAGACAGTGTTTCAAAGGTCTTATCAGACAGTGTTTCAAAGGTCTTATCAGACAGTGTTTCAAAGGTCTTATCAGACAGTGTTTCAAAGGTCTTATCATGTATTCTTCAAGACTTTGTTTCCAATTTTCACCTTTTTGAGGACAGTGTTTCAATGGTTTTTATCAAGCTCCCAATTTTTGTTTTTGACGTCTATATGTGTCATAACATGGTGGGATCACTCAGGCATTCGTCAAACTTTGGGCCTGTGGAGGTATTGATGTCATCTCAAAGTAGATTTATTGGCCTTGCTTTCAATGGAAAAAATACTCATCTTTCTTGATGAGAAGTTGAGATATCAGGGATGGAAGGAGGTGGGGGGGTCGTCTGGTTTCAGAGGTAAAATTAGCGAGAAGATGGCCACCAAAGCTTTGTAACTTCAATAGCTTGAGAGTCCTTGAAGACTGAAAATTTACGTATCTTGTGCCTTTAATCGTTTTTCCATAAAACTCACGTGGAAATGTGTTTGATATGGACTTCAAAGGTGTTGAGCAAAAAATTAGATGAACTTGGCCTAACTAGCGGAAAGATTCTTGTCTCTTCGATTTCCTTATTTTGATGTGCGTCTGATTTCACTACGATACCTCGACATCTGTGTATTTTTATATGTGCGTTTAATGTTATGAAATACTGAATTGTTTGCTATAATGAGATTTCTGTGAAATCAAAAACAGTTTTTGTTGTAAAGCAGACGTCATGAACTGGTTGTCTTTGCCTTGTCTGTTTTACCTGGACAGCATAAGCTCCTAACTGTTGGTTGTCTTCGCCTTGTCTGTTTTACCTGGACAGCATAAGCTCCTAACTGTTGGTTGTCTTTGTCTTGTCTGTTTTACCTGGACAGCATAAGCTCCTAACTGTTGGTTGTCTTCGCCTTGTCTGTTTTACCTGGACAGCATAAGCTCCTAACTGTTGGTTGTCTTTGTCTTGTCTGGTTTACCTGGACAGCATGAGCTCCTAACTGTTGGCTGTCACTCAGTGACTGGAGATGCTTCCTTTGCCCCATTGTTTACTCCAGGACTGTCCAAGTTGTCAGTCTGTAGTTAGCCGACCGGAACTAGTAATCTCTAAATACAGTGGAGCCTGCTCTAACTGCCACCTGTCCAAGACAATCATAGAACCTGCCACTCCCCACCAAACATTTTCTCCAGGTCATCATGACCCTGTCTGAGAGAAGCATCTATTTGAGACAACCTCTGTTCTCCTTGACAAGGCATGGCTGTCTCAGACAATTCCGACTCTGTTTCCCGCTCTCGTGATTCAGACACATGTGTATCGTATGTCAGGGTCGTCCTCTTGTGTAGCATATGTCAGAGTCCTCAGCTAAATGGTTGGGTTTTGTGTGTAGAGTTACCTTTCACTTGGATTGGAGCATGACAGGACTGCTTTTGAAACTTTCAGTTTTTGTCAACTCAAATCCCAGAGATTATAAAAAGAATTTAACAGACAACACAACTTCCCAAACTTTCCAAAGAAGAAAGAAAAAGAGAACGTTGCATGGTAAAATACAAGTGTAGCGTGAGAACTCCACACAGAACCCAGCCTTTAGTTATTGCGTCACATTCCGAGATTTTCCATAAACTCAGACGAAGGGTAAGTCACAAATGTTTCACCTGAAGCTGACATTGCTGGTGCACAGATGAAGGTATCAGTGCATGTTGTTTGTCAGACACACTGCCCCTGGTCTGTAAATATGTTATATTGTTGTGCAGTTTTACCTGTGTTGATCACATTGTTGACCGTCATTGACAAGTGCCTATCATTATGTTTTTGATCTCCTATAGTTGCAGATATAAATAGATAGATATGACTCAGTAGAAAAGCTGATGTAATGAAGTGAGTGATTGGGACAAAAGAAGATTGGCTGGTCACATCTGAGGGTGAAGGACGTATATGCCGGTATATATTTGTGTGTGTCGCGACACAGTGGAATCAGGTACTCCTAAATTTTTTGGCATGTGGAGTTATTGGTACTATCTGAAAGCTGATATATTTGCCTAGCTTCCAATGAAATAGATACCCTTCTATCTTGAATAGAATTCGTGATTTTGCGATTGAAGGAAGTGAGGTCGCCTGGTTTCAGTGGTGAAATTAGCGAGAAAATGGCTACCAAAGTTTGGTAACTCCAGTAGCTAAAAAGTCCTTGAGAACAGAGAAATGACAATTTTTAATCAATGTTTTTTTCAGTAAAATTCACATGGAAATGTGTTGTTAAATGGACATAAAAGAGGTTGAGCCAAGAATAAAAATTAGATAGAAATGTCCAAACTGGCCCAAAAATTCCTGTTTCTCCGATTTCTGTATTTTGATGAGCGCCTGATTTCACCACGCTGCCTCACATATATATATATATATATATCTATATCTATATCTATATATATATATATATATATATATATATATATATATATATATATATATATATCTATATATCTATGCGGTTCAGATCTGATTGTCATACCTATGTCTACTGCTCAGAAATTCCTGATGGGGAAGCTGTTCATTATAATAATAGAAAAAAAATAACGGATTGAAAAGGAATTTACCTTTTCAGCTGATTTGGAGAAAATGCATCTTATCTTAAAAAGCGATGTTATCCGAGTGTTTTAAGCCTCCAATCAAAGAATGAAATGTGAAAAAAGAAAATGAGAAAATGTCTTCACCTTACAACAACTCTACAACCAAAGATCGGTGCAATAGAAGTGTATCACATTTTTCAATTATTGATCCGTTTACATGAAATATTGTTGATATTCCCCAGTCCGCCCGACTTTCAAATGATAAATTTAGAAACTTTGAATACGGTAACTTCAGTAACAGCAGGCTTTGTTCTATATTGGAGCAGAGTACTATATGTATCTTCTGAACTTCTTGACTACATATGGTCGCTTTTAAGGACAAGAGGGCTAACCCAGATTTCAGGTTTCCAGAAATCTTGACCTATACCAAATGTGGGATTGCCCTACCTATAGGAGAAGTTTGGTTTCATTGGCGTGTATATTTGTTTGGGTATAGAGAAAACTCTCCTTGTCTTTTAAAGAAACTGAACAAGGGTCCAAAAACTTTACTTTCGATTTTCTCAAAACAGCATTTTTCGGGATAGCCCCTTTGTGCTTAAAAGCGACCATATTACAGTGAAGTTTTCACTGTCTCATCCCACCAGAGATTGGTCCTTGGAGCCCTTCATGAACTTCACATCTGTGTGTGTGACGTAACTCTAACTTCTGCTCTTTCTGGTCATTTGGGGGGAAGTCTGTGACCGGAGGGCCTTGTGGGGAACGGTATTTCTCCTTTTTGTACCGCTGTGTTTATTTAGTATTTGTGATATGAGATTGGATTGTAGTGTTTATAGAGTTAATAATGTCATCTGTATATTTGTCTGTATATTTGTCTGTATGGTATCTGGAGTGATCATAGCCAAGACGTACTGCTGTGTTTCCAGTCGTTTCGTTTTGAGCATATTCAGGTTGTTGTGTACTGTAAGTGATGTTTGATATTTTAGTTGATTCTGATTTTGAAACTGTAGAAACTTCTGTATTTGCTGGTGATATTGCAATGATAAGGATCACGCGTTATACCCTTTTCAGTCTGTATATTGAGAGAATTTATGGATGTAGAGTCTCAAGGACAACTTGTTCCATGACAACATAAGACGTAGTAATATAACATCTACCTCTGAGGTGTCTTCAGTCTTTTCGTCAGCGAGGGGAGGGGGAAAGGGTGGGGGGGGGGGGATTTTTTCGTCATTATCAACTCGAAATCGCCAGTTCAGTTAAACACGACATTTTTGTGGTCAATGTATGAGTGTAGTCCCACGTATGTACTTACCAAACCACCACCTTTACCAGACAACCACCTACAAGACATCCGCTTCCCACTCCCCTCCAGGCAGTTTTTTCTGTATATTAGTAGGTGTACCCATGTACCGGTATGATAATGACTCAGTCCAGGGGGACAACCTGTCCTGTTCAGGGGGACAACCTGTCTGCAATGATCACTTTCTCCTCCACAAGGGCTGGTTGTCTCGGACAGATGTGGCCGATATTGTCATACGTTATTCCATGCATCCTTCAGCTGGCTCAAAGTCTCCAGTAACTATGTATATAATGATATCCATGTGCCTCAAAGTATTCAAGCTTGTTATTGTTATATTGTATTCTTATTGTAATTATTTATTACTTGACAGTTACAGGAACAGGATGAGGAAATGTTTCATCAGCTTGTCAGAAAGTACTGGGTGTCTAAAAAAACCCAAGAGGACCCACTTAAATGGCAATTTCTCGGTGAACTTTGAACCAATTTTGATAAAACTTCGAAGAAATAAAAATCAATCATGAGGACATTATATTTGTCAATAGGAAAAAAATCAGTTTGTTTGAAAAATATAAAATGTTTAAAATGTCAACCAAAATTGACTGAAACGCAAAGCTTTGCAACTTCTTAAAATCAACCATATTGTTCTCAAATAGTCAGGTTTCGAAGAACAAACCTAATACAAAATACAGAATTCCTAAAAATAAACTCAAGAAAAGTGTTTGCCATTTAATTCTCCTTGTGTAGACCATTTTTTCAATACAAGCTCCAACACACCACTGGAATTTTTGAATAACGCGTACAGTGGCTGGTTTCTGTAATAGAATTTTTTTCATGTATATGTTTTAGCCCCCCCCCCCCACCAGGGCTACTGACTGAAGCTGTCTTTAGGCTATTCCCAAATGGGGGATATTAACATGTTCTTATGCACAGTAGAATTGTAAATGGGCTGATTTATCAATGTCATGCTCATACTGTGCTGGAACAACAAAGGGGGAACTGCTGCTTTTTCGTTCCTAATCCTTACTATCGTCATTTTACTTCTACTTTTTTTGTATGTTTGTCACTCTCTTGTGAACTGCTATTTCCGGGGTGCCTTGATAGTCGACGAAGCAGACGTTGTGCTGTTGAGGCTAGAAAGGTGAGCAAAGCCTGATTCCTCGTTTGGACTTCTCTGTTGACATCCACCCCTTGGCGCTCATATGACCTTATGCAGTTGTGAGCACCATAAAACCTTACTAAAACTAAACTAAACATGTTTTAGCTTTTTCCTAGATTTATACCAGAGAATGTAGCTGTCCTCTGAAACAGATAGTCGAGACATCAGTGCTTTTAGTTTTAATGAGTAAATGCAAATGCTTAAAAAATTTTCCAAAGAATGTGAAAAAAAAAAGACATGAATAAGTTTATTTCCCCTTGTAGTAATGTACTGTTTCATATTTCATGTGTTCAAACATTTTTAAAGGATTCATTTATATATGTTTCTATGTTGCCATACCTATTCTTTTGCGTTGCTTTCAAAAGCAGAAATTTCCAGTGTTTGTTTGCAATATTGCCGACACTTGAGTGGTGTAAGTCAGTGTAAAATGTAGGCCTACACTATGGACTCCAGTGTAAGCTTCTGGGCACTGAGCCCGAAGCCTGTGAACGGCCAGAGCTCGTTCATCAAATATGGTCGTTTTTAAGGACAAGCGGGCTAACCCAAATTTCGGGGGTTTCCAGAAATCTTGACCTACACCAAAAGTGGGTGCCTATGGGAGAAGTTTGGTTTCATTGGTGTGCATTTGGTTTGGTTATAAGAAAACGCTGCTCGTCTTTCAAAGAAACTGAACCCGGAGCAAAAACTTTATTTTCAATTTGTTCAAAACAGCATTTTTCGAGATCTCCCCCTTGTGCTTAAAAGCAGCCATAGTATAATACACCACCAGAAACTGAAGTACGTGTTTTGTGCGTGGCAGGGAAAAGACTGTCATGCTCTGAGGTGAACTCGGGGCCTTCAGGGAAACTCACATTGGGTCAAAGTCTGTCACAGTCACTGCATTTCAGCCTAGTCTCATTTTGTAACAAGATCTTGTTGTAGGTTTTAGTGGAAAGTTTTGTTTGTTGAATGTTGTTAGATATTGTATACATGTATGTAATTTCCCATAACAGGATTGTGTTACTGAGTCACCGTTACTCACTACAAGCTTCTGTGCTCAAGAAATATCAAAGGGTCATAATTATTTAATTTATTAACTCGCCTTTGGAAAGTGAAATAGAATCTCAGTGCCCCCACCCTTGTTTTATTCTTGCCAGAGGAAACAGTAACATGTCACATTTTATTACAATGGTTGCTGTGTTCTTGTGAGTTCTTCCAAATGTCAACTGTTACGTGTCATTCCTTCAACTTTAAACATTGCGACATTGAAGAAATAGAAGTTGTCAAGGTGTTCAATATCGTGATCATTATTGTCTGTCTGTTATGTAAATGATGGAGGCATGGAGAGAGACTAGCCCTAGTAGATCAAGTACTTCTGGTGCTTATTTACCTTTTGCTCTTTATGCTTTTCGATGTAGAAGAGCGATCAACCTTTCTTCTTTCGATTTATTCTAAACCCTATTTCCATTTTCATTCCTTATTAACCTGATGTGGATTTTCAGATAGCCCCTTTTGAAACGTAACTAAGCATTCTCTTACAACTGTTTTGAAATGCAACTCCCTCTTGAAAGAAAAGAAGAAATGAAACACTTTGTCCTTTCAGGCTCTCTCCATCAGCCGTCTGTGTGTTTGCCAACTTTCTGACCTGCTTAGATAAGATTCGAATGAAAGGAACTGTAAAATCACAGCTTGAGAACGGCAACAATTTGTTCACTGTGGAATATATTCCTGCATAATGTCAGCTGCTGAGATCAGCCGTCTGCTTTAATATTTTTGGCATTATATGAAATGTGTTCTTCTTCCTTTCCATGACTTTATGAACAGGGCACTACTGTGACTACACATGTATCAAAATGGAAAAAATAAAATTTCCTCTCACACTAGTCTTTGAATTTCTCAGGTTTTGTCTTCATGATTCCCAATGATGGAGTTTAACTCTGAAATTAGTTCTAATCTGTCGTTGCAGACAATATAATATACTTATACACCTAACCCTAACCTATATACACATAATTACCTTTCTGTAATTCCTCACAACATATCCAAACCATTGTAACAACGTAGTACTTTAGTACTATCCATCTTTCCTGGCTGTACAATATATCTGTATCACCAGTCCTGAATTGTCTTGGAATATGCCATAGGTATACTTATCAACATCAAGTCTGGATCAACAATAACACCAATCAGCTTTAGGTTTCGTATGTTTAGAGTTTACCAGACTTTTCATCCCTTTTTTTCTTCGTGTTAGACCTGTTAGTGTTTTTTCGCCTTCATCGACACCGATCAGATCATTTAGGAGGCCAGTTTCCTCCCAGCCTAGGGGACTCTGGTGGTCTAGAGGTCACGGTGTTCGCCTCTCCTTCAATAGGTTCTGGGTTCGAAACCTGACCGTGACAGAAAATTGTTCTCCTCTAAAATGTGTTCCTTTTACCTCCTTGGTGTCTTCTTACAGCTGTCTTTCAGACACTCCCCTGATCTTATGGTAGGAACAAGGGCAAAAATCTTAGAGGTCCCGTACTATACAGGTGACCGTCATGTTAAACTGTTGGTTGATTATTGTTGTTAGATTTCCCATTCAACAACACTTAACAATAAACCACCAGTCAAACGAATATGAAGTTATGAATCCACAAGCTTTTAAAATTGGCACCCTCACAATTTCCAGTTTGTGACCACCGTCGTTTTCCCCCTGTGCTCTTCATATACTTTTACAGCAATCATTTCTCCTCCTCTCCCTACATGAGTGAGAATTCAGAATTCAAAATTTTCCTAAATCCATTCAAATGTAGTACAGAAATAAAATAGCACCCATATAACCTTATGCAATTGCGAGCGCTGTAAAACCCCATACTAAATTAATAAAACAGAAATAAAATGTTCCTCCTTTAAACGCGCCAGCCATTGCTGAGAGTGTCAGAGAACATGTCACAGGACCTTCCAAGTGTTTGCCATTATTTAAGAATATTGCATTATTTAAATCGACACCACAACTCAGTGAAGCGAGAGTGTTGCACAAAAACCTTTCAACAGAGTAGTCTGAGGTATATTCTGTCTCAATGGCAGCTTTGCCATACAACCAGAGGAAAACTAGATCTAGTCCAAAACAAAAGGATCAAGACGTGAAGCAAGAAATAGTTTCAGCTGATTACCCAGAAAAAACTCCCGCGATACCATACAGCACACAATCCAAAGTCAACCTCTCCCCTTTCATCAGCCCCTCTGTGTAACTGAAACAAGTGACACGACGGGAAAACATTCAAGAATCTCCCCTTTCATCAGCCCCTCTGTGTAACTGAAACAAGTGACACGACGGGAAAACATTCAAGAATCTCCCCTTTCATCAGCCCCTCTGTGTAACTGAAACAAGTGACACGACGGGAAAACATTCAAGAATCTCCCCTTTCATCAGCCCCTCTGTGTAACTGAAACAAGTGACACGACGGGAAAACATTCAAGAATCTCCCCTTTCATCAGCCCCTCTGTGTAACTGAAACAAGTGACACGACGGGAAAACATTCAAGCATCTCTCCTTTCTTAAGCGTGGCATGAAACATTTTATTTGAGGATGAAATCAGCAAATGTTAAATCAAGATGATAAATCACAAGGGGAGAAGAGAACAATAAGACGGACGTCGTTTGACCCTCACTTTGGACCGACGTCGTTTGACCCTCACTTTGGACTCTTTGTTTTTGACAATCATTAAGGATGTTCTTCACATCTACTTCAAAAAAAGAAATATCTTAGAGATAGAAATCACAAATGAGCCAAAAACATATATGTATATTACAGAGAGAGAGCGAGAGAAAGAGAGTTAAAAGGCACGCATTCCAATGCTGGTCAATTGAAAGACTATAAATTATAAAGCAAAGACATGTTTATCTGCAGGTTTTACAAATCAAACTGGAGTTTCTCACAGAATGTCAGAATAGTTCACTTGCCACGACAACTTAAAGTGCTCTAATAAAAATATTAATACTGTAAAAAAACTTCACTTGACAAGTTATAGAAGTATGAAATATTTGGTGTATTTGTTTCTTGGGACCTGTTGTCAAGTCACAAGGAATAGCCGAGCCACATGAAGCTACATGGGGAAGAACAATGTACAATACAAAGAAAGATGAACGTGACAGAGAATGACTATGATGAATATATATATGATACAAGAACTATAAATACATGTACATGAGTGAACCAAGCAGATCTGGGCGAAACGTAAAGCTTAGAAAAAAAAGAGTACACAATGGGCCCATTTCCTTCAGATTGTAATTAACTTTTGTTGTCATAAGTAGGGGAAGAAAATGAGTTTTTTAAAAAGAGCAATAGAATTTACGCACCTCGAAATATTCCACACCAGAAGCTTCTGAGAGTACAGTAGATGAAAGGAGGGAGGAGAGAAGCAGCAAACCAGAATCTAATGACACGCTGACGACTGAACTGAACAAGTCGATTTCCTTCACTTCACAGAGTCAGGACATGTCATAGAAAACAATGGCCGAGAGACAAAAAAAAGAAGCAGTCGTATTCAATCCAACTTAAACATAATTTTAGAGAGAAGTTTCCCAAACCCCCAAAAATATAAGGTTTTGTAAAGAACAGAAAAACTTAGGAGGGGAAAGACCACTAACAAATCCAGAGAAGCAGTTTGCAATTTATTAAAAAACAATTCTCATAATCCAGAACCCTCAAACGGTTGATAGAAGATGTGAAAAAAAGAATGAGAAAAGCTGTTGGAAGCAGTTTGGTCTTGCTGGCATGCTGTGCAGTGTACCGGCTGAAGATTCACAGACTCCGATCTAACTTTGTTCATCTTGCTGTATCACAATGAGAAGAAATTCTTTCTCTGAAACAACACACAAACGCATTGAGTAAGATTAACGAAAGTTAAAAAAAAATTGTAAAACACATAGTAGGCCTATATATATGTTCACTTCAAATACAACATGTGTTCTTATTCTCCGACCATTAACAATCACGTACTCTGTATTCCTTGAGCAATTGTGCATTTCAAAGAGAAAATGATGAAAATTTCCAATCCCATGCCACAGACTTTCTGTCTCACGATACAGTGGCCGCCGGCTATGACAGGACACCGGGACCCATGTGATATCCCTACCACTAGACAAAGACTTTTTGGTCTACATTTGATCAGAAATCAGGCTGTGGAATTCCTTGTAATTCTGTTCTAGCCCAACTCCTGTTCTTCCTGAGACAGCTAGAAGAGGGCCTACTGTGGTAGTTCGGTGTAAGAAATTGACACTCCAAATAGAAAATGAATCCTTCCTTACATTATCTTTGTGGTTCAGAACATTTATCACAAATTTATAGACACCATTTAGAATCAACAGAGATATGAGATGATAAAAACTGACTCATAAAACAATAACTAAGTACTGAAGTACTGCATTTTGACTTCTTGGTAAAAAATACGAAGAATCTCGACCAATACGAAAGCAATGACTGTGGAGTCCATCGAAAAAAAACAAAAAACCACAATTCAGCCAGTTTCAATTCACTTCTGATAGTACAAAAGAGAGGTAACGGCACTAATTTACAATTTGTTTCTTTCCCATCCCCACCTCCTTACCCCCCCCCCCCAAAAAAAAAAGAAAATAAAGAAAGACTGACCACACTATATTTGGTAAGTACTTTTCTAAGAAGACAATGGAAGGATGTCCCGTAAACTCACCAGGGGCACACATGATCTCATTCTTACGAGACCGGATCCTCAAAAACTTGAGGTCATTGGCCGGGTCAATGTCGCGGACGGTGCTGCGAGCCTTGGCGGTCAGGTTGTGGATGAGGCCGGCGTACTGGACGGTGGTCGAGTTGTCCAGTGTCGTCTTGATGGGAATGCCTGAGGCGAGAAAATATAACTGATGAGGGGAAAGTTGATCACCAAATGGAGAATCTGCTGATTCAAATTATACAATGATTGATTTTATAATGCTTTTTCCATCTCACTTTTCCCAGAACAGATTCTCGCTAAAATTGCCGGCAGGTGAGCGAAATCATGTTTTGGCAAAGGGAACATTAAACCCCTCCCCCAATATTACAGTCCATGCCGGCTTTAAGCACGGTCATCGGGAGAAAGCTTAAGCGTGCTTAAAGCCGAAGCATGCTTAAGTGTGAAGTAGACATAATCCAGAGATTTTCATGTAGAAAATTCCACGTGCTATTTCCCTTTGTTTGTAACTAGGCCTATAGCGGTCCCGCAAAAGTGTGCACTGTTTTTGTTTTGTGGTCGAATGGGAAATGAAAACTTAATTTAGACGGTCAGTCACGATACAGCACACTAGGCCTACTGTAACACACTGCCTGTGCGTACCACTGCCCGCTGTGCCACTCATACCACCGCCTTCATCCCACCTCGCGCGTGATACACAATCAGGATTAATGGATAGCGAGGGTCGAAGGTGAAATCGCAGCCAGCCTCCCTTTCTCGTCTACCCGACTCTTTGTATTTTTTTTGGGGGGGGGGGGTCGTGTGTAGCTTTGCCCTAGGCCTAGGCTAGATCCTATGTCCGCGCGTGCGGCTGTGTGCATCTCTCTGCCTTCCTCTCCGCCCGTGTGAGTGTGAGTGTCCATCACTTGCGTTCTTCGTGTTTCTCTTGACACACTCCACTGCTGCGGAGTAAACTGTGTTCGAACTTCGATGGGTCATCATGAAAATATTGACTGTCTTGTAAATGAAGTGTGCTTGAAGCCGAAGTAACCGTGCTTAAAGGCGTGTAATTTATATCGCAAAAATTCAGTAAGAGTCGTTTAGCGTGCTTGAGTCCGAAACGTGCTTAAGGCCGGTGTGCTTAAAGCCAGCACAGACTGTATGACTTTTGAAAAGAGATAATTTCAACAACTTATCAAATAAACAATGGACGAGACATGTTTTTTTCCCCACTTTCATTTCTTTTCCGAGGGCGATTTATTTCAATATCATTACATGAAAACAGGACTTCAAGAAGGTCCTTTGGAACTTCAAAAAAGTGAAATTACTTTACATATACTTGCAAGTCTTTCCCATCAGCAGACAGATGACAATGTCAGAATACAAAATTAGAAGTAATATTGAACTAATGCTCTTTAAAAGCTCCACAACCAATGATTGAATTCTTGGACTCCCATACCTTCACTGTTGACGACAATGGTGCCCATAACACCTTTGTGGCCCTGGATTCTCTTCAAGCTTTCCTCAACCTCAGACTGTGGGCGAGAAAAACAGAATTAGGAAAAATTTGAAAGCAAATTATTGAACAAAAACCCCAAAAACAAACCCCACTCAAAAACTGAACTCTACTTTTTCTTTTCCAACAATAAATAAAACGTTACTCTTGAGAACAACCATTTCTGGAAGGGTAGGTTGGAGTTACTGTGCCTTACCGTAACTACTCTTTACATCAACTTTTGAGAGGGTCATTCATGTGTTATTAACACTACATAGTCCACTCCACTTGTAGCGACGGCGGTTGTAAAGATCTTCAGACGCAGCTATCTTTTTCCTTGGAACGGGCACTGATGTAACACAAACTCAATCAAATTGAAACGGTTGTACCAAATTCACTACATTTGCCGTGATGGCTGTAGTGATGTGTATTCTTATCTCCGGTCCATATAGTTTATAGTAAAAATATAACGGTTTTAATGAAGTTTCCCTCGTAGTTTTGGCCTAGCATTGATGAGCCCGATGATGTCTAGTAACGTTACGTACATTCACACAACAGTACGAGGAGTCAGACACTTAGCCAGCAATCTCCCACATGATACTATTGACAACCTTACAAAAAATTACATGATATTGATAAGCGTCGAAGCTCAATATTGACTTTACAGTGAGGTTGAGTACTGGGATCATTTCCCTTGAATTTTTCTTCCAACGGCTGTTGCGAATTTCGGATGTAGCGATCTTTTTTCTGGTCCCCCAACGACATTGGTACAAGCGTAGTCGACTGTAGAAAGCTTTTGTCAAGTATATAAAAAAAGGTAGAATTTTCATTAAATTTCCAGCCAGACCTCAGAGCTCGGCTAAAAACACCGTCGCACTAAAAGCAAGTGGGTCATTCATGGATAAAAGCACTTCCCATTAAGGCTGCACAACGTGAATGAGGTCTAGTATGGCTAATTATCATTAAGAGCTTTCACTTTGAAGGCATCATATAATAGACTAGATATTTATGCTTTCCTGGTATTTAAACTGACAACATGCAACTCTTGGCTCTTTTAAGGGCACTCTTCAAGAAAAGCAGGTAATTTTCTGTCAAATGTTTCAACAAAAGAAGCCACAGAGACCTCTAACAACAAATTGTAAGTTGTCTAGCAGTGCGTCCAACAGTGGGGGTTCAGGAGGCAAAGCCCACCGAAGAAATTGACATTTAGTGCTATAACTCATTCGCTACTTATTATTTTTGGCTTATGGATGAATAATTAAGAGGGTTGAAAATGGCTTTTGGGAGCCTGTTGTTAGAAGAGATTGCCAACAACCCATAAACTTATTTTTTCACCAAGATTTAACTTGTTTGATTTCTTCACCTATCTTCCCATTGCTGGCAATGTTTAAAAGCAGGTTTCCTTTACCATTGCTACTAGGATTCTTTTAGATTGTCATTGCACCAATGATTGACAGAAGGCAAACCTGGGAATAATGAATAGACATGTACCTTGACAATACAGTTACCCAGCGTACCCTAATTTTCCTCAATGTCACAACATCGAAACAGTACTTCAAAATATTCTTGACTTTAGTAGTTTTAGCATAAATTTCTTTCATCGTGGCCTTTATCACGTTCCCATAGAATCATCGCACTGATGATTTCTCTAGATCTAGATAAATTTGCAAAGAGGTATCTTTCTGATTGTGATTCTGTCTTTAACTCTTTCCTGACGTATTGCCGATATATCAGCGCCAGTTCACACCCTTTGTGGACGTATTGCCGATATATCGGCTGTGATAGGTAGCCTCAGTATTGTTTCGTTTTAATACAATCCGTCATTTATTATTACTTTTTACAGCTATTAAAAAACTCGGAAAGGATTTAGGAAATGAAAACATCTAGTTTCACTTTGTCAAAGCGTGGGTTTGGGGAAAAACAAGAGAATTAGTTCTTTCGGTCTTGCATCAACAAAACGATGTAACCGGACTCAGCATAAATATCATACATACTCAAACAAAAATTGGTATATTGCTTTCAAATAAAAAGCTGCACATTCAGAAATTTATGGATTATGTATATGATAGATAGCTATGCTGATTTGCTTTCACATGTTTGGTGAATGTAGATTCTATGGCATTTTATTTCCGTACACCCCCCCCCCACCTTTTCTGTTAGGCCACCTCTATTCTCACCCGGAGTGAGAATAGTGCAGGCGAGTCTTGTGGCTATTCTCACCCGGTGCGCGTTCACCAAATTTTGCATTCACCCTAAACCACAGAATTCTACACTGTGATAACAGAAAAATTGTAGAATTCTGTGCCGTGAACAAACGTTCCATTACAACTGTAGCCTACTAAAAGCGTACAATTTTGTCTGTGGGCAGTGGAGAGAGAGAGAGAAAGAGAGAGAGGAGTAGCGTGAGAATTTCCGGGCAAAACAAAATGGCGACCCGCGTAGTTCGGCTCGATTCGAAAAGTTAAATAGCCGTAGCATCTTTGTAGACAACCAAATTAATTTACTTTTGTGTTTTAACATCATTTTAAAACTTTTTTTTGGTCAATTTGATCGTCCACACTGATAGACAGTATTCAGAAAGAGACAGAGAGAGAGAGAAGAGGGGAGGAGTTGATCTTGCGAGAACTTCCGGGCGGGTGAGAATAGCCACTTTCTTTCTGTTACTTGTTCTAACACCCTCTATCATCATCCAGCGCGCCCTAGGACTTAGAGGCTACCGGAGTAAATCCAGTGGTGGCCTGCTAATGTTCAAAGAGGCCCAGAACTTATACATGATGAATGCAAAAGGCGAGTATGAATCCTTAGCTAATTAATTTTGGTAGCCCTACGTTGTCGCACTTTTATACTGATGGAGTAGATAATGAAGGGGGAGCAAGTACGGAACTGTCAGAAAGTACGGATTTCCATAAAAATACAGAAGATTGGAAGCAATGCTAAGTTGTGATTCTGATTCAGATTGGAAAGGGAACAATCGACAAGTCACAAGTCATGTTCATCAAACATACGACAAATGATACGACCAAAACAACAACCCCACTGGAACAAAGAGCAGGGATGCTGGAATAAAATACCCAAAACAAATAGAAGTCAGGGTGCAGTTTGGGCTAACAACTAATAGTTAAAATTGGGCATGTAAACCATTATGACTGCTAGGTCGTTGCGAATCTAAACAAAATTGTGTAGTGAATCATTCACAATGATGAAGAATGGCAGACAGCCAAGATAAAATATGCCAGATCAAGACCTACTTGACTTACATAAAAGAAACAGAGCAAGCCTTAGCAAGGACCATGCAAAGGGTTCCTTAAACTACCAATAAATTTGTAAAATTCATACATGCTAGAATACTAAACATAATATCTAACAGAGACAAGAACGAACCATTGTGATGAGTGGTGTTTCGACCGTTGCTAGGCTAAAATGGAAGACGGAAGAATGTGCCGGAAGTCGGAAGTCAAGGAGTGGAAGGAATCAATTCAGCTGCAGACAGAATCAATGAGTGACAAGGGAGACAAGCGAAATATTCACGCCCAGGTTGCCAGTTTGGTCATTTTACCTTGTGTCCACAGTAGTCGCGTGTATCAGAGAGTCTATACATGTATTATAATGCATATTAATTTAAGTTAAAAGTAGATTAATAGACTTCTTGACTCCGGTACATGTATTAGGAAAGTGATCCGACTTCATAAAACAGCTTGCCAGCTCGTATTATCACGTATATTAGTTTTATTATGTATAGAGTTATTGTATGGGATGAAAAAAAAAAGATCAATCGAAGGCATTTCTTTTCTAATTCTGCAAGCAATTGAAATAATAATTTTCTTTTTTCTGCTTTCAAGATAGTGAAAGTGGTACTCAAACGAAAGGAAAAGTCAAAGTGCATTCACAGTGACGTTGTGAGAGGGGCCACAAGATTGAAACATTCAATGTTGTCATCTCCGCGCGCCGGTGACTTGAAGATCCAACAGCTGTTTGTCCAGCCCAAGCTTAGGACAGAATCTTTGGCTCAAGGGTCTTAAAGAATACATTATTTTTTATCACCCCCGTGGTCAAACTCGAGCTAAAATAAAATGAACGCTGAGGTTTCCGTGAGCTCTAATTAACTTTGTATTGTGAGGCCTACCTACATGTACACGGCCAACTAAACATTGTGTCCAGCGCCACAGTAACATTGGAGCTACCGGTAATTGTAAAACGTCGTTATTATAGGCCTACATGATTCTTGGAACAACTGAGTTAATTACGAGCTGTGGAGCGTTACTTCCTAGGATTCCCCCTTAGCCCATTTTTATATGTAATATTAAGTATTAAAAACAATTTTTTTTTGGGGGGGGGGGGGGGGGGGGGGTAGGGGGGTAAGTGTTCTACGGCGTTCGCAACTCAACAAGGTCATATGAGCGCGCTGTATACATTAAACTGTTTCAGTTGGTAGGATATTTTGAATTTTGACGGGCGGGGGGCAAAGCCTACTCTTATAATATCTCGTGGCAAGAGGTTAAGGTGTTGGCCTCTCATTCAAATTGTCTAGGTATTTAGTATTTAGGTGTAGAGGTTTTAAGGGCATGTACTCTAAGGTATCGAATAAACGCCCGCCCGCCCGCCCCACTCCCCCGCTTATTAATTTTTAGTTTTTTGGCACACCCCCCCCCCCTCCTCATTCCATACCCCCTCGTGTATTATTTTCCAGCTTGCCACGACCGACGATAATGTGAAACATTATATCTAGAATCTAGATATCTGATTGAAACTTCTTTTTTTTTTGTGGTAAATGTCAAATAACCATTAGTATTAGTACTAGTACCGGGTTGGCTACCTCAATTTTCTGTGCATTTTAAAAACTTTTGTACATTGGTTTATATTTTTTAATGAAACTGGTTTGTTCCTAAATGGGAAAACGTTGTCACAGTAACTTACTAAAATCTCTAAAAGTTCACGATCTCTTGTTCTTTTATTCCCTGAAATAGAAATAAAACAGATTTGTTCCTACTAGTACAAGAGTATGGGATTGAATGTGCCACCCCCCCCTTTTTTTTACCCCCTCCCCCCGTTTATTAATTTTGAACCACTTGTCCACCCTCCCCCCCTCCCCCGTTTATTCCTACCCCCCTTTCATTCGATAGCTTAGAGTATGGTACATGTATAATATTCTGTATGATGATTATTCTCTCTCTCTCTATCTCTCTTTCTCTCTTTCCCTCTCCCCCTCTCTCCCTCCGCCCCCTCTCTCTTCCCCCCTCCTCCTCCTCTCTCTCTCCCCCCCTCCCCCCTCCCTCTCTCTCCCCATCCCCCCCTCTCTCTCTCCCCCTCCCCCCCTCTCTCTCCCCCCCCTCTCTCATGACATCAGTACTTAATCATTAATAATAATAATAAATAGCATTTGTATAGCGCATATCCCCGCTCAACAGCAGGCTCTATGCGCTTTACACTATATTATTACCCCAGCAGACCATAGAACACTCCGAAACATTCTCAGCTTCCAGTGAAGCATACAGCGCAAGCAGCTGGTGAACTAGGTACAGCTGAAATGAAAATTTTTGTTTGGGCTCTAAATTAAGTGTACTGGGATTCCCAATAACCAGTATGGGTCAAGAAACAGAAACACACTATCCCTATATGATTTCACTGTCAATTTTTTTAATTTTTTAGATGCAAAGGGTTCGACAGACCAAAATTCGCGCAAATTGTTGGCAGGGATTCTGAAAAAGATTGAATTGATACAGCCTTGATATTGTCACACAGAGTTTGTGTATATACAGCCTGCAACGTACTAAAGATTTACTTTCCTAAGTCTCATACTTTTCTTGTAACTGCCCTTTTAGTGTCATATACGATACTTGGACAAAAACATGATCACAAATCAGAGTTATACTGCCAATCTTTTTAACACTGACGGAAGACTTATTACAATATCACAATAATCTTTTAGTACGTTGCAAACATATTATCTAGAAACAGTCATGCAAAGTTGGATTCCGCTGCGACGAGTACTTTTAGAAATATCTCTGCCAAGGTGACCCACCCCCCTAAGAAAATCATAGTTTTTAGAAAACTTTAAAAAACACGAATTCATACCATTCTATTACCACACAATGTTAAAATACATGGCATATGTGAGCACTTTATAGATGTTTTGGACACTTGAAAATATTTCCAATCGATAAAGCAGATGTTGCTCTACTAAAATAGTCCAAAATCGAAAAATCGGTTTTGGATACCAAAATCGACTTTTTAGGCTGCCGTGGTGTACCTTAAGCGCTCAAACACTAACAAACTGACAAGATCTTTCGCTGTCTACTGTCTATAGCCGGGTACCCATTCCCACCTGGGTGAAGTGAGGAAAATTCGTGTAAAGTGCCTTTCCCAAGGACACAACGTCGGGCCCCTGGCGGGATTCGAACCCACGACCTTATGGTTGTGAGTCCGAGAGCCTAACCACTAGGCCACCGACGCCACCATTAGGCTGGTAGACTCACAAGTTAAGTCACACGGTGGAAGCCTGGCGCGGCCAGGACATTGTGGTTCACCAAAACAGTGTGAAAGTTCATCCTTGTCATCCAAATTTACGCACCTGCACTTTGTTGGTTTTGGACAAACTGAAAATGAACCCAGTCTAGCAGAGAATAATGTTGTGTCTGTCTGTCTCGTCCATAGTGAACCCAGTCTAGCAGAGAATAATGTTGTGTCTGTCTGTCTCGTCCATAGTGAACCCAGTCTTGCAGAGAATAATGTTGTGTCTGTCTGTCTCGTCCATAGTGAACCCAGTCTTGCAGAGAATAATGTTGTGTCTGTCTGTCTCGTCCATAGTGAACCCAGTCTTGCAGAGAATAATGTTGTGTCTGTCTCGTCCATAGTGAACCCAGTCTTGGAGAGAATAACGTTGTGACTGTCTCGTCCAAAGTGAACGATACAAAAGCGAAACAACAACAACAAAAAACCACAACAAAAACCAACAACAACCCCCCCCCCCCACCACCAACTACAACAACAAAACCATCACCACCACCACCACCACCACCACTACCAACAAAAAAAACCCAAACAACACCACCACCATCAACAACAACGACAGCAACAAAAAACCAACAACAACAAAACCCCCAAACTTTTGAATAATTATATATTTTGTTGAAGATTTGACATTTTATCATAATTGCCATAGAACATAATATGCTTTCAAGGAATGTACAAAGATAACTATCACCCGGAGTAGAACAACAGCAGACATAATGCTAACAATAATTGTACGTAGATATAACATCATCTCCAGCAGTTACCCTGACTCACCATTACACTTTGTATTCATTCAAAAACTGAACGGATGTCGCAAAAGTCGCTCTCCCCAACACAGACAGTTGAAAAGTAACTCACATGTACTCGTAAGTTGGGCTATAGTGGGGTCAAACATTCGTGGCGCAACTTATTGTCAAATATCTCCTCAACTATCCAACAGAAACTATCCAGCTTTTACACAGTGACTTGTACCAATTTGTCCTAACAGACTATATTTTTGTAAACACATGTTACTCTAGCTAAATTCTAGAACATTCCTTAATAAATACTTTAAAAAAAATCTCAGTGGGTGTTTCCTACAGATTTAAAAGGTTTACAGCTGGGACGATATCACTTTTAAAAACAAGTCCGTCATTTTTTTCTAATTGCGAGGCAACGTTTATTGAACGTATGTTTTGGCCCTAGGGACCCTTTAGTGCAAAAACTGTGTTCACTATATAAGATTTATTTCTTGTGACAAGTTTTGCCACTAAAAAGTATCATTGGTGAGCTGTGACGTAGGCCACATGTGTCCGCAAAATGTGAGTGAGAAGCGGGAAGTGCAGTGAACAATTCCATTTATCGCGTGAAGGAGATTTGTAGGACTATATCTTATATAAATTAATGTAGAAAAGTTTTTAAATCTATCCCCAATTGTTCTGGGAAAATATGATTTATTTAAGACAAATTGATACAAACTGCTATGCAAAATATGAATGACATTGATTCACGCGTTCACTAGATATTTGAGGATAAGTTGCGCCTCGAATTGTGGACCTCAGTATAGCCCTAGAGGAAGGAACAATTTACTCTCATGCAGGAGTCTGCGTCACTTCCACAAACCGTTGGACATTCCAAAGTAACACGTTATGTTTTTGAAAATGCAGCGGTATTTTCTCTACTTAAAAACTGTTCGAATTTAAAATATCAGAAAAAAAAATCCTAAAAAGTAGATACGGGTTGTGACTTCTGCACAATTCCCAAGTGTCATAAAAGCGAGATTATAATACCTTAGCAAAGACACGGCAGTAAATCTGGTACATGTAATCAGGACATACTGTTGCATAGTGGCGCACACTGGTGCTTCATACAAAGGATATACACAATGACATGTTCACACAAAGAATATACTCATGTTCACAAAAAGGATATACTCATGTTCACAAAAAGAATATACTCATGTTCACAAAAAGGATATACTCATGTTCACCAAAAGGATATACTCATGTACACAAAAGAATATACTCATGTTCACAAAAAGGATATACTCATGTTCACAAAAAGGATATACTCATGTTCACAAAAAGAATATACTCATGTTCACAAAAAGGATATACGCATGTTCACAAAAAGCATATACTCATGTTCACCAAAAGGATATACGCATGTTCACAAAAAGAATATACTCATGTTCACAAAAAGGATATCCGCATGTTCACAAAATAATGTCGCGAAAGATTCTTTACGTACGAAGCAACATGAACCAGAAGAAGGAAAACCCATGGCTTTTTTTTTTTAACAACGTTTCCATTCCGGGTATAATGTGGGAACGACCTCTACATTTTATGTGTACAATACTGCCATACGAGCACACGACACCTGACGATAGGGTTGTCATGCAGGTACAAAATAATCCAGGTTTTAAGAAAAACAACATGTTGGTGTCAAGTACATCAGCGAGTACTCATGTAGGTTAGGTAGGTATGCAGCCCCCCCCCCCAACCCCCTCACCACCCTGGTCACCTTTCCTGAAAGTGCCGGTGTATTACTGATGCGAGATTGTGAGTGAATGCGAGATTGTGAGTGAAGCTAACCCAAAGATTTCCCCACTAATAGTTTTATAACAATATCTGGAGTGCCGTGTTTCTTACGTTAGAGAGCCAGGCCAGAGTTTGAATCACATTTGGTATAATTTAGGTTTAATAAGATACTGAGTGTTACCTCAATGTGTCATCCTTTTTTTCTCCAGAAAAGATCAATGTGATCATCCCATCATGCAACACGTGAGGTAGGTGTGCCCCCTGGCTACAAATAAATTCATGAATACAAGCACATCTTTTTAAAAAGAATAAACTTTAAAAAAAAGACAGAAAGAGGCACTTTTTTGTCCAGCAATTTTTAAAAAAAGTACTTTTCACGTGAAAACACATGAGACCAGCGACCGCAAGCCTGTGCACATGACGACATTCTAGTCCCCCCCCCTCCCCTCAAAGTATCGACTTCCTCAATGACACGACACTGGTGCTGGTTGAGATGTTTCAGTTCGTGTCTAAAAAAAAGTAGGCCTAGGCTCAGACAGGACAATCTTTGATATATTCAGGTCTTAGAGCACAAAGAAACACATTCAAAGAAATAACATAAAATAAAATGAAATAAAATAAAATAAAATAATAAAATAAAATAAAATAAAATAAAATAAAATAAAATGAAATAAAATAAAATAAAATAAAATAAAATGAAATAAAATGAAATAAAATGAAATAAAATAAAATAAAATAAAATGAAATAAAATAAAATGAAATGAAATAAAATAAAATAAAATAAAATAAAATGAAATAAAATAAAATGAAATAAAATAAAATGAAATAAAATAAAATAAAATAAAATAAAATAAAATAAAATGAAGAATAAAATTATGAAATAATTTTTTTCCTCAGATGATGTGAAAAGAATTTTTTTTAAACGAACTCTCCCAAAGTAAACTACTCGCACAACAAAGAATGTCGTCAGTACTCACGGAGCGGCCCGTCGCGTGATCTACCATCTCTCACTGTACTTAGTTGTGGGCTAGAGCTGACCGACTAGGGTTGGCGGGAAAAAAGAAAAAAAAAGAAAGAGAAGAAGAAAAAAGAAGAAGAAAAAAACAGAGAATATTGCGGTTGGATGTATAATGTCCTAACAAAAGGTCAAGTCAGCGAAATGTTTACGTTTATCTTAGTTTCAAATTGCTCATCAGCACCGGTCTAGCCTGACGTGAGAAACGGTTTCGTCGGTGATGGCCGTCTGTTGTTTGCTGATATCATGATAGACCGCCATGTTTTGGAAGTCTGAGGTCATGTGTTGGAGTCAATCATAAACAACAACTGTAATGTTGGCAAAATAATCATAATTCCCATTTAAGGAGATGCACGCGAGATACAAATCTGAAACGGTTTTGTTTATAAGTCAAGTCATAATGTTTTAGTTTGTATTTTGAACAATTCCTTTTTGATTAGCAATTTGAAACTAACACAAACGTAAACTTTCGACGAGTTAAAAGCAAACATGGTTAAAAAATAACAGTCGGAGAAAGATGTTTTATCTTGAAAGTTCAAAGGTTGTCAAACAATAAACTGTTTACATTACTTACGTGAAGCTCAAAGTCAGGAGAGCAATATTGTTTTATCCCCTCTAACTATGACACGTCTAGCGTAATCACTTTGTCAACATGAATATATTCCGTTGTGAGATAAATGGTATCTACGTTCATTCGCCCTGATATACGCGTGCACTCACACACGTACGCACGCATGCACACACGCATTCGTTCGTAAAGACATACACACAAGCCCAAACACACGCACAAAATATCGAACCCTGCACAGAACAAGAGGTAAACACAGTACATGTAAACCTCCCGCACGTAATCTTCCACAGATAAGATACACACAAGAACAGTTCACATCATGCTTTCATTTCCCTCAATTCTGACACAATACCAGCTGCTCTATTCACCGCGCACACTAGACTGATGTCCAAAATTCGTGGCGCAACTTATCCTCATAAACAATAAACCTCTTGGACGGGAGAATCAATGTCGTCCATACTTTGCGCAGCAGTTTGTCTCAATTTGTCTTAACTTAATCATATTTTTCAACAACAATTGAAGACTGATACAAAAAGTAACAACTTTTCTTCATAAATTAATATAAAATACTTTAAATCTCCTCCACGCGGAAAATGGGATTGTTCACAGCACTTCCCGCTTCTCACACACATTTTGTACACGCATGTGGCCTACGTCACAGCTCACCAATGACACTTTTTAGTGGAAAAAACTTGTTACAAGAAATTCATATATTATAGTGAGCTCATTTTTTGTCGCTAAAGGTTCTCAAAACATGCGTTCAATAAAGATAGTGTTACGATTAGAAACAAATTAACAACGCACTTGCTATTACACGTGATACATAATACATGTACTGCCCCAGCTGTAAAACACTATACTACTACTTTACTTTTACAAGTCTGTACAAATCACCCACTTGGATCATTTTATGTATGTTTATTAAGGATTTTTAAAAGAATACAGCTAACAGGTGTTTACCAAAAATATAGATTTGTTAAGACAAATTGATACAAGTCATTTGCAACAAAAGGGCACCTAACGTCGCCCTCCAGCACAGAGTTCTAGGCTTGCGTTCTCATGATAATAATACTATGATAAAACAATGATCGTACATTGGCTAAAATAATACAGTCGACCCTCTTTCTTCCTCCCTCCCTCCACACACAAACACCCGAAACTCCATCCATGTAAAGACAAAAGCTGACACAAACATGACAGGACACTCAGCGAAGTAGAAAGCGAGTACTTAAAACCATAATCTATTACCTATAGAACCACTTCTTTAGAATTGCATGGTGAAAAAACCCAAATTTTCTTTACTGAAAGGTAAACGGAACAAAGTTCAGTCACATAGCCTTACAGTTCCTCTGGGGCTTGTTCAGCTGCGTTTTTTAAATATTAATAAATAAAAACAAAAACAAAAACAAAAGCAAAACAAAACAACCAACTTTCGAATCTGTTCACACAAAAGTACATAAATAAATACATAAATAAATAATTAAATACATAAATAAATACA